>NC_061119.1:155370397-155423296 GCF_002878395.1 Capsicum annuum | reverse complement strand
ATAGACTTGTCTAGGTTAATGGTCCATGCTCAACAAATTTAGGAGTATAAGATTAAGGAGAGGGAGAGAGAAATTAAGAGAGCAAAAATAGGTAGTTTTAATTTCAGTCAGCCAAGGTTAGAAGGTGCTAACTGTCCTCAGTTTCATCAGAGGTCTTCAAACCCAACACCCTCTTCAGTCAGTGCCCCAGTACCCAATCAGAAATGATAACAGGGATAGATAACTAGGCGTTAAGTCCCAAGGCAGTGTTAGCAGTGCCCATACGAACCCTCTATGTCAGAAATATGGCAGAAACAATCAGGGCGAGTGTAGAGTGGGTAGTGATGTGTGCTTTGGGAGTGTCAAGACAGACCATCGGATTTGGGAGTGCTGGGTAGCTGCTAAAAAGGTAGGGATTTACTCCAACATGGCCAATCTGATCAGTCGTCAGTTCCATCCAGTCGTCCAACTCAGTAGGGTGCTGCTTCTAGTGCTACCAGTGGTCAGTGTCCGAATAGATTATATGTTCTTCAGTCCTGCCAAGATCAGGAAAATTCTCCTAATGTAGTTACTAGTATGCTGCATGTTTTTTACTTACATGTTTATGCTTTACTAGACTTTGGATCTTTTTTTTTTTGTAACTCCATATGTAGTCATCAATTACAGAGTCAGTCCCAAAACTCTAGAAGAGCCCTTTTCAGTATCTACCCTAGTAGGTGTTTCCATTGTATCCAAATATGTATACAGGAATTGTCCGATCATAATATCTTAGAAAGTTACCTTAGTTGATCTCAAGAGCTAGAGATGATGGATTTTGACCTCATTCTCAGCATGCATTAGCTCCACTCATGCTATGCCTTAGTTGATTGTAGAAACATAATAATTCATTTTTAGTTCCCAAATGAACCATTCCTTGAATGGAGGGGGGGGGGGGTATTACCACAGATCTTAGAGGTCAGTTGATTTGTCAGTTGATTTTATACCTTAGAACGAGAAAAATGATGTCAAAAGGGTGTATTTACCATCTTGTTCGAGTCAAAGACTCAAATTCAGAAAATTCAACTCTTAAGTCAGTTTCATTAGTGAGAGAATTTCCAAATGTGTTCCCTAAAGATCTTCCTGGAGTTCCTCCCAAAAGGGAAATCGACTTTGGAATAGACCTTCTCCCAGACACTCAACCCATATCTATTCCTCCATATAGAATGGCTCCAGCAGAACTCAAAGAGTTAAAAGAATAGTTACAGGATCTCCTAGATAAGGGATTAATCATACCCAGTGTCTCCCCGTGGGGCGTACCAGTTTTATTCGTGCATAAAAAAGATGGTTCTCTTAAAATATGTATTGATTATCGTCAGTTGAACAAAGTCACCATCAAGAATAAATATCTACTTCCTAGAATCGATGACTTGTTTGACCAACTTTACGGTGCCAGCTACTTTTTTCAAGATAAACCTCAGATCAGGCTATCATCATCTCAGGGTCAGGGAATGCGACATTCCAAAAATATCTTTTTGAACTCGGTATGGTCACTTTGAATTTCTAGTCATGTCCTTTAGTCTCACGAATGCCCCATTAGCCTTCATAGACTTGATGAACCGAGTGTTCAAGCAATACTTGGACATGTTTGTCATAGTCTTCATCGATGACATTTTTGTTTACTCTCGTAGCAAAAATGATCATGCAGACCACCTCAAAATTGTACTTCAGACTATTAGAACTCATCAGTTGTTTGACAAATTTAGTAAGTGTGAATTCTGGCTAAGATCAGTAGCTTTCCTTGGCCATATTATTTTTGATGATGGCATTAAAGTTGATTCTCAAAAGATCAAGGCAGTGAGAAACTGGCCCACACCCATTTCTCCATAAGACATCAGGAGTTTCTTGGGTTTGGATGGCTATTACTGTTGGTTTATTAAAGTATTTTCTTCTATTTCATCACCCATATCCAGATTAACGCAGAAGAAAGTTGAGTTTCAGTGGTCAGATTCTTGTGAGAAGAGTTTTCAGGAGTTGAAGACTCGACTTACCTTAGCCCCAATTTTGACTCTTCCAGATAGTTTAGATGGATTTGTTGTGTACTATGATACATCCAGAGTAGGTTTAGGTTGTGTCCTCATGTAGAGAGGTAAGGTCATAGCCTATGCCTCCAGACAACTTACGCCTCATGAGAAGAATTACCCTACTCGTGATCTGGAGCTAGTAGCTATAGGGTTTGCCTTAAAGATTTGGAGGCATTACTTGTATAGGGTGCATGTAGATGTGTTCACTGACCATAAGAGCCTGCAATATGTATTCTCTTATAAAGATTTGGATCTGCGTCAGAGAAGGTGGTTAGAGTTGTTAAAAAATTATGACATGAGTGTTCTGTATCATCCGGGCAAGGCCAATATAGTGGCTGATGCTCTCAGTAGAATGTCTATGGGTAGTATTGCTCATATTGAGGATAGTAAGAAGAAGTTAGCTCAGGAAGTTCATTAGCTTGCCCAACTAGGTGTCTGCTTAGTTGACTTATCAGAGGGTAGTGTGTGGGTGTAGAGTAGAGCCGAATCATCTCTAGTTTCCTAGGAAAAGGAAAAGCATGATACAAATTCCAGTCTAGTTAAGTTGAAATAATCAGTTAGAGATCAGAAAGTAAAGGTTTCCTCCTAAGGGGGAGATGGTATTTTGCATTGTCAGGGTAGATTGTGTGTTCCTGATGTAGAAGATTAGAGAAAATGAATTCTTATAGAAGTGCATGGTGTACGTTACTCTATTCATCTAGGGGCCACTAAGATGTACAGTAGTTTGTGGGAGATCTATTAGTGGAGTGGGATGAAGAGGGATATTGCAGAGTTCGTGGCTAAATGCTCCACATGTCAGCAAGTTAAGATTGAGCACCAGAAGCCAAGTGGGTCCATGTAGGTGTTCAGTATTCCCACATGGAAATGGGAAGAAGTGAACATGGATTTTATAATAGGTTTGCCTTATACCTTTCATTAGCATGATTCTATTTGGGTTGTCATAGAAAGGATGACCAAATCAGCTTATTTCTTACCAGTCCATACCTCTTACTCAATCGAGGACTATGACAAACTCTATCTTAGATAGTTGGTTAGGTTGCATGGTGTTACCTTATATATCATCTCAAATAGAGGTACGCAGTTTATCTCTCACTTTTGGAAGGTATCCCAAAAGGGTCTTGGTACCCAAGTCCACCTCAGTACATCTTTCCACCCTCAGAAAGATGGTCAAGCAGAAAGGACCATTCAGACTCTTGAAGATATGCTGAGAGCATGCGTAGTTGATTTTAAAGGTAGTTGGGATTACCACTTTTCTTTGATCGAATTCATATATAATAAAAGCAATCATTCTAGTATCCAGATATCTCCGTTTGAAGCTCTATATGGAAGGAGATGTAGATCTCCGATTGGTTGGTTTAAAGTAAGAGAGGCCGCAGTAGTAGGGCCTGACTTAGTATTTAATACGTTAGAAAAGGTTCAGTTGATCAGAGAAAGACTTAGAGCAGCCTAGAGCTGACAGAAATTGTATACAAATATGAGGAGCAAGGATCTCGAGTTTGAGGTTGGTGATTTGGTGTACTTGAAAATCTCTCCCATAAAGGGAGTGAAAAGATTTGGCAAGAAAGAAAAACTCAATCTCTGATATGTAGGTCTCTTTAGAATTCTTAGTCATTTTGGAAAGGTGGCTTACGAGCTTGAGTTACCTTCAAATCTAGCTTCAGTACACCCAGTGTTCCATGTCTCATTGTTGAAGAAATGTATTGGTGATCCAGCTGTAGTTGTTCTCATAGAAAGTATGGATGTTCAGAACAATCTTTTCTATGAGGAAGTTCCAGTCGAAATTCTTGATCATCAAGTTTGTAGACTAAGGAAAAAAGAGGTCCCACTAGTCTAAGTTCTTTGGCGGAATCAGTCCGTTGAGGGAGCCATTTGGGAAGTAGAAGCAGATATGCGGACAAAGTACCCTTATCTTTTCTTTATAAATTCAGATTCGATTTAAGGTACTAATCTTCTTAAGATTTATCCCTATCATGCTTAGTTTCAGTTGCATATCATATTTATGTCAGTCATGTATTTACAAATTAGTTCAGTCATGCATTCCATGCATCAGATATGCAAGTTCAGTGTGTAAGCTCAGTCCATCAGTTTTCCTCAACTTAACCAGTCTCATTCGAGGATGAATGATCCCAAGGGGGAGATATTGTAATACCTCATATTTTCCTAGCATAAACTAAGTCCCAATACATGAGTATTCATATATAAAAATTTTGAAATCCTCATTAATTTGCAGTTTAGAGCCTGCAATTGCATAGGAAATTCAATTAGCTTTCTAAAGATATAAAATTCTCCCAAATCCAAAAATTGAGTAAGAAGTTATGGTGATTTTAAGTTTCAATTGTTAAACACCATCATTTTGACCCTTAGCGCGTCATGGAGCCAGTATAAATAACAATTGTCTATTTTTAATATGGTACCGCGATGTTGGCGCGCCGTGCCAAGGACCCATTTTACGTTTGGCAATTTCTAGTGAGCCTCCGCGATGTTGGCGCGTCGTACCAAGGACCCAATTCACATTTGGTGCATCACAGAGGTGGCCAAAATGGTATTTTAGTGAAGGAACGTGATCTTACCGCATCACGCCATCATCCAGTTTCGCAATTATCCCTTTTCCAGTAGCTTGGCACTATAGTGGCGCGTCGCGCCAAGGCCAAAAATCAGGATTTTCAGTTTCCAGCTTGCATTTTTTAAAATTGGTTTAGGGGTATTTGTGTTTTTTCCTAAGCCCTAAACTCGTCCTAAACATGAAATTTTACTTCTAATTGACCAAAATACTCATCATTATTCAATTCCACTCAAATTAAAGATCCCCTTTTCAAGAACAAGAAACCCTAGCTCTCAAATTCAAGGCCAAATCTCAAGAACTCACCATCAATCCTTCCAAATTCATTAACTCAGGTATGTTAGATGTTCATCACTGGGTTTCTTTCACCCATGGAGTCAAAGTATCCTATTTAAATTACAAAATTTTGATCTTTTCAAGTTATTTGATTTTAAATTGTGATTCCACCCTTGAGTCTCCATGAACTATGATTTTATACCATGTTTCAATGAAATTATTATTGTTATTCAATTCTCTACGTTTTAATGTTATCATTATTGAAATTAAATCATGATTTAGTGTTATTCATGTTGAATTCATACTTTTACTACAAGTTCCATGACATTCCTATGATGTGATCAAACCATGAAATCCAAGTGTTTGATAAAATACCTACAAGAGTGATTGATTTAATGAAAGCCTTCATGCTTTGTCCTCCAAGCTTTAGTTTCATTTTACTATTATTATTTTGAGTCCTAGGGGTATTGAATACCCAAAAAATATAGCTGTTTTCTTAGTCTAGTCTCAGTACATTATAGAATAGTCTTCAAAACATACTATGAGCATTATCAGGACAGTCAGATATCAATCGGTTAAACTCAGAATAGTCTAGTATTTTAGTGTCTTTTAGTTGGGAGTAGGATTTAACACCAAGCGAGTGTAGGGATGGAAGCTTCCCCGTCAGATAGGAAAAGTCGTTAGTAGCAGTCCCTATACTTCAGAACTACGTAGCCAGCATAGGATATGAGAAGTCACCCGTCAGTTTAGGCTTGACTATCTCGCAGGGGTCACCCATTAGTTCAGGCTTGGCACCTTTAGTCCTTTAGATAATATATCAGTTTAGTGAATCCACATAGCTAGCGTTAGTACCCGTGGCATGGTATTAACACCCTTCCAATTTGGGTTACAAGTTAGACCCCGATTAGCTTAGATTGGGGTATGCCGGTTAGATGATACCTCCCACAATCTCAGTCTAATAATCAAACCAATAATTCAACCTCAGTGTTGTTTGACCAAAGTATACCAATATCAGTATTTTATTTTACAGACTTTTATTCAGTTCATGTTATATGCTTGGTCATACATCCCCAGTATTTATAGATTTTATGTACCTTCAGTATTTACAGGCTTCCATGCATACATAGTATTTATAGATTTCATATATTTCCAGTATTTACAGATTTTATGCTCACTATTCAGTACTCCATGATTTACATTTATATTCAGATAATTTATTATTTTTGTTCATGAAACCATGCATATCTACATACATCATTTAACATACCAGTATATTGAAAGTACTAATCGCATACATTTTCTTGTGCTATGATGTATTATATCATAGGTTCTGATGCCCAATTCCCAGACCGTGCTTAGACATTTCAAATATCTCACCTGTAGCACTGGTGATTCCTCATATTTTGAGGATAGAGTATATTTATTTCTTGTTTTTAGTTTAGTAGTTAGTTAGAGTTAGTTAGGGCCTATCCCGTCAACTTCCAGTCATTCAGTTTAGAGGCTTTTAGATATTAGAGCTAGTTATTCAGTATTCAGACTTCAGTTGACACTACAGTTAGTTATTTAGTTTATTCAGACTCTAGTGTTTTTATCAGACTCAGATAACTATGTTCTTCAGATTCATAATTCAGTTTTAAAACCTTATGGCATATCAGTTATTCTACCGCATTTATGATTATATTATTCAGTGCTCACAGTAGTTACCAGCTTATGGGTTAGCTTGTGGTCCCTCAGGACTGTAAGCACCGTGTGACGCCCAAGGTATACTCTTAGGGCGTTACAAGTATTTAGCACCGAGTGGGATATGAGTCCAAGGTCGCATCTGTCGAACTACGTGCCACCATATGTTTAAGTCCTATTGTAAGATAAGTATAGCGATCACTCAAGTTAAGTTTCTATTCTGATGGTAAAGATATAACAGCTCTCCTCAACGTGGGTAAGATGTTGGACTCCATAAGAGCTCACATGGTTTATGTCGGTTAGAAGAGCCTCCTAAAAGAAAGAATAAATAGTAAAGCTTTTAGAACTAAGTGTTATGGCTCAAAAAGTTTACCCTTATGCTTCATTACTCATGTTTTTGATTTTACAACCTTTGTTTTATCCAAGCTCAAGTTGATTCATCTACGCTTAGCATGCATTATTTAAAAGTCTATAAGTATTTTTAGTTATTGTTTTAATTATGAATTCACTCTCAACATACTCAGTGCATTCCAAAGGTACAGATCTACATATATGTCTATGTGCTACATTATCTCATAATGTAGGTACCAGTTGTAGCCCACACATCATAATCAGACAGTGTGCAGCTTTTAGTCAGCAGGTGATGAGTCCTTTTGATTCAAGGGCTCGAGTCAATTATAGTTCGAGTAGCATCTTATTTTCTTTGTTTATTTGTATTGATTAGGGATAGCTGAGGGTCATGTCTCGGCTACCTATAGTCAATATTAGTAAAGGCTTCATAGTCAGTTAGTAGAGTTGATGTATTTGATTCCAGTTTTGTTTTGTATAATAAAAGTTGTAATTATTTTAATACAGTTTTATATGATCATATTCAGAAAAGACATCCCTTCTTTTTATTTCTTTTAGATTTATCTAACTTATTCTATTGTTCACGAGTTGTACAAGTATAATGGGTTAGCTTAGGATCGTTTTTGGTTCTAAGCACCGTGTTACGACTAGAGGTAGTCTTAGGTCATGAAAAACTTGGTATCAGATCACAGAGTTCAAGTGTACTAGGATGTGTATGAATTCGTGTCTAGTAGAGTCTTGCGGAATGGTACGAAGACGTTGGTACTTTTCTTTGAGAGGATACAGGGAATTAGGAAATGTCTCTTTTCTTTCAAACTCTAGATCATGCAGTAATGTTGTTCTTTTTGAAACTTCTATCGATTCATGTGTTACTCCATAATTATCAGTCTTGGACTTTTTGATATAACATGAGTACTAGATTCCAATTTCTCCCAAGTTGATGCTCTCAAATTTACTATAAGTAAATTCAGGAGTCACAGAAGGGGCTTGAGAATAGCTTGCTAGTGTGTTATAAGTCCCTTAAGTTGACAGCTTATGTCCTCATCCATATGAGTTGTCTAGATAAAATAGAATATGCTATGTGTTTAGATTCCTCATTAACCCCTTTAATCCAGATATTGCTCATGGGGGGAGATAGTGTGAACCTAAATAGTAAAATAGAGTTCGCATTCGCGGGATATTATGACCTGAAGTGTTATGATTCATAAGTAGTAGAACCTTCTTATGGTTGGAAATATGGGTATAGAAGTGGAGTTATAAGAACGTTAGTGATGACGATTGATCGAATGTATATAGAATGAACTTTTTCATAAAATCGAGTTAGTAATAAGGTTGTAATACATCGTACATTTCTAAGCTAGAAATCAGACCTCCATTCCTCCGAGTGTAAACTCTAGTCCCGTGATTCATACTTGAATCCATGTTTCACGATCATTAACCTAGGGTAAAGAAAGATTATGAGGTGGGAAAGATAAGTGTCACTTAGAGCCAAGTGAGCTAAGAGCCTTTGATTCAACCAATTTTTAGTGTTTGATTTCACAAGGGTCATATTTGAACTAGCATAACTTTTTACGTATGTAGAATTTATCACCTAAAGACCCACCAAATTGTAGATAATTGAGTCAGCTTTCCAACGATACCAATTTTGCCTAAATCCGATACCCGGGTGAGAAGTTATGACACTTTTTGTGAAAGGCAGTACCTCACCGTGATTAGGCCACATTATGCATGTTCATCCTTTTTCTAGTAGCCCACCGCGATTGGCTAGTGTCACGCCAGAAATCATGGTGGAGCACGTACCACGACAGCATCGTATTGTGGTGGAGTGCAAATTCACACTTGTCCTTTTCTAGTGAAGCAACGCAATTTCACCACATCGTGGTGGGGTTCAAAATTGGGATCATCCTTTTTCTAGTAGCGCATGGCGATGTGCACCATATCGCACTGCTTTACAAAATCGGCTTCCCAATTTCCAAACTTAAATTTTAAGGGCAATTTAGTCTTTTTTCCAAGCCCAAATTCATGAAAAACAAAGAATTTAACCTATTGTAAGCATATTGTACCCATTTTTTTCACAAAATTACTCTCAAAGAAACCCTAGAGCTTCAAATCTTCAACCTCAAAAAATCTAAATTCCACCATTATTTTTCTAAGATAACTTAAAATTCAAAACTCCTAGTTTAAGATCTTCAAGAATCAATCTCCAAGAGCACAAATAGGAATTCAATTCAAGTGTCTTCATCAATTTAAATCAATCAAGGTATGTGGGGTTATGAACAAGGACAATCCTTTCATCCTTGTGCCCAAAATTAGTTTTAAAGTTGAATTTTATATGAAATTACATGAATTCCATTTAGGGTTTGTACCCACTTATTACAATTTGAATATTATGAGATATTGCAAGATTTAGATGTTGAATTGCATGTATACTTTTGTATTTTTATCGTATTGCAGTAATTTCCAGATTTAGAATTGAATTATCAATATTTTCATTATCAAGCATGAAATTTATGATGATTTGACATAAATTTGATGCATATGTTACTAAGCCATAGTTGAACATTGATATTACAAGAATGATCTTGCTTTAAGAATCCTATGATTAGTTATTTTTAGATTTTTATAAAGATTTGATCTTTTGATACTCAGTTAAGATACGGAATCCACTTTACAGTTTTAATTTCAATTTACAGTAAACAGATACACAAGTGGTTTTCATTATAAACCCTTATACTAGTTTTAAAAGTAGATTTCCTATATAATGAGCATACAGATTAAAGGGAGTAGTATTTAGCACTGAGTTGGGTTTGTCTACATGCCCCAGAACTATAAGCTGATTAGGTTAAGATTATCAGATTATTCACATTTCTATATGGATGACAGTTATAGATGTGATCACTTAGCTTAGGTTATACTCCTTGGTAAGAGTATGACACCTCTCTCCAACATGAGGTTTTCCCATAAGGGAGCTAGACGTTGGACACTATGATAGCTCATATAGTGTATGTCGGTTAGAAAAACCTCCCTACAAAAAAATAATCCTAACAGAAAAGAATAACAGAACAACTTGTCGAAACTAAGTGTAAAGGCTCACGAATTTACTTAGATATTGTTTTACATAAGTCACTAGCCATGAGATTTCATATTTTAGTTTACAGATACAAAGGTGAGTCCTTTTACACTTTGCCTGCATGATTATAAAACAAACTTACTTGGGTTCTACTTATTCCATTAGTACAAAAAGTAAAAGTATAGCTTTTAGAACTAAGTATTATGACTCACAAGATTTATACAATATGTTTTGTCACCATGATTCATGATTTTCAGCTTTTAGTTATTCCTACCAATGTGAGTCATTTATACTTAGCATGCATCCTTTTACAAGTTTATATGAACATTGAGATATTGTTTTACTTATGTATTCTCCCCCACAAGCTTAGTACATTCCAAAAGTATAGATCCATATATACGTCTATATGTTACATTATTTAATAATGTAGGTGCCAGTTTAAACACAGTCCATATACCACAATTAGACAATTGCAGATTCCAGCCAGCAAACGATGAGTCCTCCTACTTCGGGGACTTTAGCTAGATTTTATTTATGTACTTTACTTTCTTACTCATATGTATTGATTAGTGGTATCTGGAGTTGTGTCCCAGCTATATATAGTCAGTATAGTACAGGCTTTATAGATGTCAAACAGAGTTAGTTATGTAATTTTAGTTTCTCTCTTCAGCTCAATCAGAATGTAAAATTGTATTAGTATTGTATTTTTCTCAGATTTCATCATGATTATATTTCTAAATAGTAAAATCAGTCATTTTATATATATTTAAATCAGTTGTTTAATAGTATGCCAGTACAAGGGTTAGCTTGGGATCATTTGTGGTCCTAAGAGCCGTGTAATGACTAAGGGGTAGTCTTGGGTCATTACAAACTTGGTATCAAAGCACAGAGTTCAAGTGTCCTTGGGTTTCTATGAAGTCATGTCTATTAGAGTCTTGTAGAATGGTATGGAGATGTCTGTACTTTTCTTTAAGAGGTTACATGACATTTAAGAAAAGTTTTTTCTCTTTCATACTCTAGGTCTTGCTGTAAAGTTATTCTCTTATAAATTCCTCTCGGTTCATGCGTAACTCTATAATTCTCTATTTGTGTATTATTCCTGAGATAACATGATTAGCAAGTTCTAATTCCTCCTAAGGTAATGCTCTCAGATTTACTATCACTAACTTCAGAAGTCACACAAGGGGCTTGAGAGGAACTCCCTAGTGTCATAAGTTCCTTAATTTAAAAGTTGATGTCCTAATCCATATGAGTTATGTAGTTAAGATAGAATATTTATGAATTCAGATTCCGCATTAACCTTTTTTATCTCGATAGTACTCATGAGAGGGGCTAGTATAAACCCAAAATGTTAAATAGAGTTTGCATTTGAGGGATGTTATGACCTTGAGTGTTATGATTCATAAGTGGTAGGCTCTTCTTATAATAGGAAGTATGGCTTTAGAAGTGTAATGACAAGAAAGATGGTAATGATAATTAATCAAAAGTATATATATGAGCTTATGTATGTTATAGAGTTTGTATTAAAGTGATATGTCCTTGTGTGTTAGTTTAGAGGTAATGAATGTGGTACAAGTTTCTTGGTAGAAAGTAGAGAAATAACGATTAGTTAAGGTGAATTGATGCTTTCTTGAAGTATGAATAGAGTTATTGATGGAACCTATTTTGTTTGAAAAGTATTGGTTATTAATGAAAGTATTTGGTGGTTTAGTATTGTTAATATAGGCTTCCCTTGAGGTTGGAAAAATAAATTTAGTTGAAAATTATAGAGCCATGAAAGTAATTTAGATATATAGATGGGTCAACACTAGAGATGTATGGAAAAGGGGTGTGCTAACAAATTTTTATAGAGTATACCATAGGATTGTGATTGATTATGGTTGTTATGGGGCTCTAGTGGACTAGTGTTTCTTGATGTTTTATTTTATAGCTTCCAAGTGAGAATAATAAGTGAGACTATATTGTTAATCATGTCTAGCACTAGACACTAAGTTTGAATAGTGGATGATCATAAAGGTGGAAATAATGATTGCTTGGTTAGTGATGCTAGTTATATGGAGGTGAACCAATAGGCTTGAACAGTGTATGTAAGAATTTAAGTTTATTGATTTGAAATTTAGCTTGATATTATAGGTATGATGTAGAGGTGTACCCAAGGTGATATGGGGTTGCATTATTTTCAAATTGTATTAAGTGTTGTGCATGGTTAATAGTACCCTTGAGTTTGTTAAGTGGAAGGACGTTAGTTATATAGTATATAGTATTCTTGATAGCTAAGTTAAGGAGTTCTGGGTTGATGGTGTTAAGTCTTTTAAGTATGATTTTAATTTTTATGGCTTAAGTTTAAATGTGTGATATTAGTAGGATATGAAGGGAAAAGAAGTGGGTTATGTGTTTATTGAGACCAGTATATTGTCGAAAAGAGTGTAAGTATGTGATGATTCCTAAAGCTAAAAAAGAGTTAACAATAATATGTATCGAAGGGGTGTTTAGGAATAAAGTTGGCATAGTTTGTTAAAAAGGTTGGGAATGTCCATGTTAAGTGTTAGAATCTAAGTTTTATCTTTGAAGATTGAGCTAATATAAAGTAGAGTTGAAGAACTAGATGGTGTGAACTCATGGTATGGTGATACTCCCAAAGATTCTAAGTAAGTACTTAAGTTATTAGATGATGACCATTGGGGGCTATAGAAAGTTAAGAATTGAATCTCAAAAGGAAGTACTAGCAATAAGTCTTTACATTTTCAAGTGTAGTCTTTCAGGTTGAGTTTATTAATTATGTGTATTGTTATATTTCGGACTCTAGAGTAAAGCGGTTAAGTCTAGTTAGAGTTTATTATGTGGTCCCACAGACTTAGAATGATGGCTTAAATCTAAGGGGGAGATGATAGAACAAGTAACCAAGTCAAGCTCTCAGATTTTAGTAGGGATATTAGTATGTTGTAGAATAACTGTAAGGGAGAATGAAGCCCAACCCAACCTTATTTCAGTATTTGTACTTCGACTATCCCGATACTACTTATGCCTTACGTGTCAGTTCCATGATTATAGTTTATGTTCATGAACATAATAAGAATCATGTACTCTCCCAGTTCCTAGTATGAGGATTTCCAATTCATTCAATAGTACAAATCATGTCCCAAGAAATTATGAACTCCACTCAGGTCATGCAGCTCATGACTCATGTACTCATGGTTTGCAGTATGTTCAGTTTTAGATACTCATGCTACACTCTTAATAGTCAGTGAAATGCTGACTTTGCCATGTATATCCTCAGTTTTGATCTCTGTAATGAATCTATGTCGTGAATACTCTATTCCTCAGGCCTCAGTAAAGTGTCAAGTTATTTTAGTATCCCTTCATGTTTCAGGTCCTAATATTCCAATCTTTTGGTGACCTCCTTTTAGGTCAAGATGGTGATGAAGAACAATTATGTAGATGGGAGAGAGTAAATGTGTTATGTTGGGAAAGATTATTGGATGTTTGTTTTATGTAAGTCGATAAGTTTGAAGGAATATTAAGGTGAAGCTTTTTGTGTAAAACTTGGTTATTTAAGAATATTTTTTATGTGTGTCTTCCTAAGAATAGTGCATGGAAGTTGTTATTGATAGAGGTATTAGAGAATATAAGAAATATGCTTTTATGGGTGTTTGTTTAGAAGTGCATATATGGCATGAAGATAAGCTTGAATGTTATGTTGATGTATAAGTGGATGAATGCTTTGTACGTTAGTGAATTCCTAGTGAGAGGTTGATATAGCTGTTGAAATAGTAATAAGAATTATTCATGAGATAAGAAGTTGTGAAAGTGTCGGGTGTATTGAATTAATAATTCAAACTAGTATTATGGTGTGATATATGCACTTTGTAGATTTGGGTAGGCTTGAATATATTGAGAGAACTCGATTCAGCTCAGACTTCAGTAGGTAGAGTTATTAGTGCCCATGTGAATTTTTCAGTAGAGTCAAGTGAAGTACAGTTTTGAAGAGGGGTAGTATAGTTTAGGGAGTATTTGAGAAGTGTTCCTAAGCTTGAAAGTAAGAAGTTACATTGCTTAAGGCCTAGTAATTCTATCCTAGATTATGATTTATAGGTCTATGTTCCATGCTATAAAGTTGTAGAAATATTGTAATTTCTTATTCAGATGTCTTGTTCAGATCATGCCCAAAGTTCTTTGCTCCCTAATATCATTAGAACTTCCTAGAAGAGGGTGGAAGAAATACTCTATTTGGGTATGAGCATTTAGCATGATCCAATCCATATAGCCTGCAGTCCAGTTTAGCAATTAAACAGATAATATCCTATAGATTTCCAACTTTCCATCTAGTCGTACTACCCAACGTTTCGCGAGTAAGGCCATTCCATTAGGTAAAATGTTCACATTTGTGAAAATTATAAATTCAACTCAATCCGTGCACCAGGCATCAGTTTCAGATTTAGATATTTAGTCATGATTCAGTCTATAAGCTTTCAGTGAATAATCTTAGTTTTCCAAGTATTCCAGCTGAGACAGTGTAATACCCATTATATGATATTAGCCTCAATGTTCATGATTCATGCCTTCATAATTTATCACTTTGCAGTTCTATATGTATGATTGCATCATGAACACTTCAAGCTAATTCTAAACTCTCAACATGAATCAATTCTTTATAGTAAGTAAAGGCAAGTCAACTCAGAAATCAGTTTCATGATAGAGGTTTTTAATGTTTCAGACTTAGTCATATAAGTATGTTCCCAGATGTGTATGTTTGGAATGTGATATTAGTTAACTTAGTTCAGAGCTCTCAGTCCAATCAGTCTCATTCGAGGATAAATGTTCCCAAAAGAAAGATATTGTAATACCCAATACGCTTCTAAGCTAGAAATCGGACCTTCGTTCCTACGAGAGTAAACTCTAGTCCCATGATTCATACTTGACTCCATGTTTCATGATCATTAACCTAGTGTGAATAACGATTATGAGGAGGGAAATATGTTCGTAAGTGTCACTTAGAGCCAAGTGAGCTAAGAGCCTTTGATTCGGCCAATTTTTGGTGTTCGATTTCACAAGGGTCATCTTTGATTGACTATAAATTTTTATATATGTAGAATTTTTCAGCTCAAGACCCACCAAATTTTAGATAATTGAGTTAGCTTTCCAATGATACCAATTTCACCTAAATCCGATACTCGGGTGAGAAATTATGTCACTTTTGGTGAAAGGTAGAAGCTCACCACAATTAGGCCGCGTTGTAGTGAACCCCAAAATCATGTTCATTATTTTTCTAGTAGATCACTACAATTGGCTAGTGCCATACCAAAAATTGTGGTGGAGCAGGTACCGCAATAGCACCGCATCGCAGTGGAGTGCAAATTTGCACTGGTTCTTTTCTAGTAAAACAACGCGATTTCACCGCGTTGCAGAGGGTACAAAATTGGGCTTGTCCTTTTTCCAGTAGTGCACCGTAATAAGCACCGCGTCGTGCTAACTTTCAAAATTGTCTACCCAAAATTGGTTTAAAAGTTGAATTTTATATGAAATTATATGAATTTCAATTTAGGGTTTATACCCACATATTACTATTTGAAGATTATGAGATATTGAGATATTTAGATGTTGAATTGCATGTCTACTTTTATATTTTTATGCATATTATAGTAATTTTCAGATTTAGAATTGAATTATCAATATTTTCATTATCAAGCATGAACTTTATGATGATTTTACATGAATTTAATGCATGGGTTATAAAGCCCTAGTTGAACATTGATATTTCAAAGAATGACAATTCTTTAAGCATCCTATGATTAGTTATTTTTAGATTTTTATAAATATTTGATCTTTTGATCCTCAGTTAAGATATCGAATCCACTTTACAGTTTTAATTATAGTTTACAGTAAATAGATACACAAGTGGTTTTCATTATAAACCCTTATACTAGTTTTAAAAGTGGATTTCCTACAGAATAAGCATACAAATTAAAGGGAGTAGTATTTAGCACCAAGTTGGGCATTTCTACATGCCCCAAAACTACGAGCCAATGTAGGTTTAGATTATCAAATTATTCCCATTTATATATGGATGACAGTTACAGATGTGATCACTTACATTAAGTTATACTCCTTGACAAGAGTATGACACCTCTCCCTAACGTGAGTTTTTTTCATAAGGGAACTAGACGTTGGATACTATGATAGCTCATATAGTGTATGTCGGTTGGAAGAACCTCTCTACAGAAAAGAGTAATCCTAGCAAAAAAGAATAACAGATAACTTTTAAAAACTAAGTGTAATGGCTCAAGATTTTACTCAGATATTGTTTCAAATAAGTCACTAGACATGAGATTTCATACTTTAGTTTACAGATACAAAGGTGAGTCCTTTTACACTTAGCCTGCATGATTTGAAAATAGACTTACTTCGGTTCTACTTATTCGATTAGCAGAAAGAGTAAAAAGTACAGCTTTTAGAACTAAGTGTTATGACTCACAAGATTTATACATTATGTTTTGTCACCATGATTCATGATTTTCAGTTTTCAGTTATTCCAGCCAATGTGAGTCATTTATACTTTGCATGCATCCTTTTACAAGTTTATATGAACATTGAGATATTGTTTTACTTATGCATTCACCCCCACATGCTCAGTACATTTCAAAAGTACTGATCCAAATATTCGTCTACGTGCTACATTATTAAATAATGTAGGTTCCAGTTCAATTGCAATCCATATACCACGATTAGACAGTTACAGATTCTAGCCAGCAGATGATGAGTCCTTATACTTCAGGGAATTTAGTTAGAGGTTATTTATTTACTTTACTTTCTTACTCATATGTATTGATTAGTGGTAGCTGGAGTCGCGT
This sequence comes from Capsicum annuum, assembly GCF_002878395.1. Taxonomy (NCBI): domain Eukaryota; kingdom Viridiplantae; phylum Streptophyta; class Magnoliopsida; order Solanales; family Solanaceae; genus Capsicum; species Capsicum annuum. The sequence continues at coordinate 155,406,475 of NC_061119.1, read as the reverse complement.
CCCAGCTATCTATAGTCAGTATAGTAGAGGCTTCATATATGTTAGTCAGAGTCAGTTATGTAATTTCAGTTCTTCTTTTCAGCTTTATTAGAATTTAAAATTGTATCAGTATTGTATTTTTCTCAGATTTTATCATGATTATATTTCTGTACAGTAAACTCAATCATTTTATACATATTTAAATAAGTTGTTTAATAGTATCCTAGTACAAGGGTTAGCTTGGGATCACTTGTGGTCCTAAGCACTGTGTGACGACTAAGGGGTAGTCTTAGATTATTACAAAGGTGATACATTCTTGTGTGTTAGTTTAGGGTTAATGAATGTAGTACAAATTCCTTGGTGAAAGGTATATAAGAAGTGATTAGTTAAGATGAATTATTGTTTGCTTGAAGTAGTGGAAAGAGTTATTGATGGTATTTATTGTGTTAATAAAGTATAGGATATTAATGAAGTATTTGATTGTTGAGTATTGTTAATTTAGGTTTCCCTTGAGGTTGCAAAAGGAGTTTAGTTGAAACTTATAGATCTATGAAAGTAATTTAGGTATATTGGTAGGTAAATAGTAACAATATGTAGAAGGAGGATGTGCTAATGGATTTTAATAAGGTATACCGTAGGATTATGATCAATTTATGTTGTTATGAGGTTTTAGTGGACTAGGTTTCTTAGTGTTTTATTTTATAGATTTCAAGTAAGAATAGTATGTGAGATTATGTTGTTAATCATGCCTAGCACTAGACACTATGTTTGAACAGTGGATGATCATCAAGGTTGAAATAATGATTGCTTGTTTAGTGATACTAGTTATATGGAGGTGGACTAGAAGGCTTGAAATAGTGCATGCAAGAATTTAAGTTTATTGATTTGAGATTAAGTATGATATTGTAGGTATGATTTAGAAGTGTACCCAAGGTGATATGGGGGTTGCATTATTTTCTAATATTATTAAAGGTTGTGTGAGGTTAGTATTACCCTTGAGTTGCTCAATGGGAAGAAGGCGAGTTATATAGAACATGGTTTTCTTAATAGCTAAGTTAAAGAGTTACAAATAGATGATGTTGAGCCTTTTGATATGATTTTGATTCTTGTGGTTTAGGAAAAAATATAAGTTTAGAAATGTGATCATGTTAGGTATGTTTGTAGGGGAGAACTTAAGTCATGTTTGTGGGTTATAGTGTAAGTCTATGGCGATGATTATTAAAGATAGAGTTGAGAAAGTTACGGATGATCTATGTGAAGGGGGATTGTCCAAGAATGAAGTTAGTATGTTTTAAGTATAGTTCATTCGCGTGAGTTGAGCATTTCTCTATAGAACATTAGAGTGAAGAAATTATGGCTAAGTCCTAGGGATACGAAATAGATCCATAAGTTTAGTAGGATGGCTTTAATATAAGGGGGAGATGATAGTGGTGATGAAAGATTATTTAGATGGGAGAGAGTAAATGTTTTTCGGTAAGGAAAGATTATTGTATATGTGTTTTATCTAAGGATCTAAGTGTGAAGCAAGATTGAGGCCAAGCTTTTGATATGCATCATGGTTAGTTGAGATTTCGTATGTGTCTTCTTAAGAATAGTGCAAGAAAGTTGTTAATGATAAAGGTTTAGAGAATATGCAAATAGGATTTTATGGGTGTTTGCCTAGAAGTTCGTATGTGGTTATAATGATAGGCTTGAATATCAGGTTGGTATATAAGTGGATGGGTGCATTATGCGCTAATGAGTTCCTAGTAAGAGGTTGAATTTAGTTGTTGAGGTGGTAAAAAGAGTTATCCTAAAGAAGAAAAGTTGTGAAAATACTTAGGGTGTTGAATTCATGGTTCAGACTAGTATTATGGTTATATGTGCACATGTTAGAATTATAAGTTGAATCAAATGAGCATGGAATTTAAGGGAAAAGTATTGTTGAGGGAGTATGTAAGAAGTATGGCTATAATTGAAAGTTAGTAGTTACATTGCCTAAGGCTCAGTAATTTTATCCTAGCTTATGTTCTATAGGCCTATATTCCATGTCATAAAGTTGTAGCCATGTTTCAATTCCCTATTCAGATATCGTATTTAGATCATCCCTAAGATTCTTGCTCCCTAAATTTTATTAGAACTTCTTGAAAAGAGTATTTAAGAAATACTATGATCTCTCAGTATGATTCAGTCCGTATAGCCAACAATTTAGTTTAGCAGTCAGATAGACAAGTTCCAATGGTTTTCCATCTTTCCATATAGTCTCACTATCCGAAGTTTCATGAGTATGTCTATTCCATGAGGTAATTCAGTTCAGTCTATGCATCATATCTACAATTTAGATATTTAGTCATGACTCAGTTCATAACTGTTTAGTGAATGACCTCAGTTTTCCAAGTATTCCAGCTCAGATAGTGAAATACCCGTTGTACGATCTTAGTCTCACTGTCTCATGATTTGTGCTTACAGTAGTACTTGGCGATACCATGAGGCCCTCTTATTTTTATTTCTTATACGTGTTCTGTTGAGAAACAATTCCTAATGAGAAGTTACGTACTTTATTCCATCATTAGTAACTTTTGGATCATTATTACATCAGTTATCACTTTGAAATTCTCTGTGTAAGATCATATCATGATCATTTCAAGTGAGTTCTATTCTATCAACATGAATAATCCCCTTTTAAGTCAATAGAGTCAAGTCAGTTCGAAACCACTTTCATGATGGAAGTTGTAATGTTTCAACTTAGCTATATCCTTCGTTAGAATACATGTCGTGTCTACATTGTTTCATACTGGTAAAGTCTCAATAAGTTCCAATCCATCATTCGAGGACGAATGTTCCCAAGGAAGAGATATTGTAACACCCCATATATTTCTATGCTAGAAATCGGACATTCATTCCTACGTTGTAAACTCTAGTTCCGTGATTCATACTTGAATCCGTATTTTATGATCATTAACTGTAATGCCCATAAACTACACCCTGAATGTCACATAGTGCTTACAATCTTGAAGGACCACAAGCTAACCCATGACTGGTACCTGCTGTGAGCACTGAATAATAATACTGAAAATATATGCGGAAGTAAAATTGAAATTCCATAAGGTTCTAAAAATAATGAAATAATAAGTGAGTGTAATTGATAATAACAACTGAAAAACTAAATATGTGACTAAGCTAGTCTAAAATCCTCTAATTGTCTGAATATAGAGTTGATGGGACAAACCCCCAACTAACTCCGACTGTAATAAATGCTAAAATAAAATAATATCCTCGATGGTGAGGACTCACTATTAAATCTGCTGCTGATAGCCTAAGCTACTAAGTACGGTCAGGAACCTGAGCGTCTGGACCTATGATATGAGACATCTTAGCGTAAAAGAGAGTATGCAATCAGTACGTGGAATATACTGATATTCTAGATGAGGTAAGGCTAATATGCATCGGCTCATATGCATGAACAATAGTTGAATAAAATTACATGGGGAACTGAAACTACTGTAAACACTGAGTATGCAATTCTATGCATATACATGTATACAAGTTATGTATTTGAGATTATACTGTAACTGAGTAATGAGTTTTGTTGGCTGAATAACTGAAAACTGAGTAACTTATATGCGGCAACCATGGTTCTGTAGAACTGGACTGAGTTCTATACTGAAGACTAAAACTGAGACTGTAGGAGTGTTCATTTAACCAACATACCCCGATGTAATCTTATTTGGGGTCCAACCTGTGACCCCAGTTGGAAGGGTTTTAGTACCTTGCCATGGGATACTAACAATGGTTGTGTCAACCTTAGTCTGGCAGGAAGACTCATGAAATATATATGTGATTGCGTCAACCCTAGTCTAGAAGGAGGATGACTTACCCTATGCTCGCTACATAGTTCTGTAACTCAGGGATTACAACTAAGGTTCAAACCCTAGGATGATATGAATGCCCCTATCCCTGTGTTTGCTCGGTGCTGAATTCTACTACGTACTAAAATGACACTGGAACTGATCATTACAGGACAGGCTTGACTAAACTCTTGCTGATCATGAAGACTGGTTGAATACTACATTCTTGACCTTACTGAGACTATTCTTAACTACTACGATCTAAGTAAAGAGCTAAATTTCGGGTATTAAATACCCCAGGACTCGATAGCATAAATAGTATAACATAGTACAATCTTGAAAGCATAATAGCTAGTCACTTAGTCATAATTTTTTCATTGAGGCATTTTATCAAACACTTGTATGACATGAACTTGTACATGAGTGGGAACATATGCTAACATGTCATGATTTCACTATTCAATTCACATGGACATTCTATCAAACACTTGGGGAGCATGACTATTGCACATAATAATAATCACATATAAACATCGTGGGTACCACATTCAAGTTGCAAATCTCAAGGGTTGTAACATGAGAATTCACCTAATGAAACATACATGCTAATTGGTTTACATGAAACATGGGGTAAATCTTAAATTGAAACCCATACAAGAATACATACACGAACACAATCTAATTCAAGCATGTAAATCATGAATCTGAAAACTTGTATTTTGAAAAAGGGTTCTTGAACTCCAAGGGTGAAAGGAACACAAGGATGAACACCTAACATACCTGGATAATTAAATTCTTGAATTTTTTTTGGTAGTTTTCTTGAGTTTTGTTCTTGATTCTAAAGGGTTGCGTTTACTATTTAAGGGAGAATGTTCTTGATTTGGGGAAAATTTGAATAAACAAGGACTAAATCAACTTTTAGGGACTAATTAATGTGTTTTAGATTGATTAGGACCGCTGAAAAAGACCTAATTACCCCTACAAAGAATTAAATTTTTTGTCGCTGGAATCCTGATTTTTACCTTCGGCGCGGCGCGACGCGGCGAAATCGCGTCAGGCCACTGGAAAGTCACAATCCCCATTTTGTCCAATGGTGCGATGCGGTGCCATCGCATTGCGCTACTAGAAAATAAAAATCTCAAAGTAGAACTTACCGTGATGTGGAGCCATTACGGTGTCTTATTAGAAACTGACGAGTGTCATTTGGCTTGTCACCGCGACGCGATGCTGCTCGTATTGAGCTACTATTTTCACTAAAAGTGCCATAACTTCTCACCTGAGTATCAGTTTTAGGAGAAATTGGTATCGTTAGAAAGCTTATTCAACTTACTACAATTTGGTGGGCCTTGAGCTAGAAAATTATGAGTATATAAAAATTTATGCTCATTTGAAGTTGACTAAAGCAACATTCTTATCGAAAACTCAATTGGTATAGGATATATTGATTCATCAAATAGTTGGAAATTATTTGGGACCTTAATATACATCAAACTAACTCATAAAAATACCAAGGAACAATAATGTACTACACGTGAGATTGAAATATACCTCTAGCATTGGTTTGGATTTTTGGGGTATTATAATATCTCCCCTTTGGGAACATTCATCCTCGAATGAGTCTGATTAAGCTGAAAGTACTGATGAGCTGAGTTTACACATTGATCATCCATAAATGAAGCATGATTACATAACTGAACTAATTTCGTGAATACATGACTGACATGAAAATGATATGGAGCTAAAACTGAGGATGGAAAAGGATAAATTCTAAGGAGATTATTACCTTAAGCTGGTTCTGAGTTTGTGGAGAAAAGGTAAGGATATTTGATCCACATATATGCTTCTTATTTGTTAGTCTCTCCCTCAATAGACTGATTCTGCCACTGAACTTTGACCAAGGGAACTTCTTTGTTCCTTATTTTGAAAATCTGATGATTCAGGATCTGGACTGGGACCTCTTTGAAAAAAAGATAATTCTTAATATCTACACCCTCTAAGGGGACTACAACTGCTGGGTCACCAATGCATTTATTTAGGAAGGAGACGTGAAACACTGGGTGTACTAAAGCTAGATCTGAAGGCAACTCAAGATCGTAAGCTATCTTTCCAAAATGGCAGAGAATTCTGTAAGGACCGACATATCGGATATTAAGCTTCTCTCTCTTGCCAAACCTCTTAACTCCCTTCATGGGAGAGATTTTCAAATACACAAAGTCACCAATTCAAACTTAAGATATTTTTTTCTCATATCTGCATATGATTTCTATCGGCTCTAGGCTGTCTTGAGCCTCTCTCTGATCAACTAAACCTTCTTTACGACATCAAATACTAGGTCAGTCCTGCGAACGCAGTCTCGCCTACCTCAAACCAACCAACAGGCGACCTACATCTCCTTCTATAAAGCACCTCAAAAGAAGCTATTTGAATACTAGAATGATAGCTATTATTGTACGCGAACTCAATAAAAGGTAAGTGGTCATCCCAACTGCCCTTAAAGTCAACGTCAAATGCTCTTAACATATCTTCTAAGGTTTGAATGGTCCATTCTGCTTGACCATCTATATGAGGGTAGAAGGCTGTACTGAGGTGTACTTGGGTACCAAGACCCTTTTGGAAGGTTTTTAAAAAGTAAGAGGTAAACTGTGTACCTCTATCTAAAATGATGGACAACGGGACATTGTGCAATCTGACCAACTCTCTAATATATAGCTTGGAATAATCCTAGGCTGAATTTGAGGTATGAACTGGCAAGAAATGGGCTGATTTGGTCATCCTGTCCACAATAACCCAAATCAAATTATGCTGATGATGAGTACGAGGCAAACTCATCATGAAATCCATGTTTACTTCCTCCCACTTCCATGTGGGAATACTAAATTGCATAGAACCACTAGGATTTTGATGCCCAATCTTAAACTGCTAATATGTAGAGCACTTAGCTATAAACTCTGCAATGTCTCTCTTCATCCCACTCCACTAATAGACTTCCCATAAGTTGCGGTATATCTTAGTGTCCCCTGGATGAATCGAGTAACACACACCATGTACTTCTGCAAGAATCCGCTGTCTTATCCCATCTATATATAACACCCATAACCTACCCTGACAATACAACACACGATTCTCCTCTTTGGGAGAAAACCTCAACCCTCTGGTCTCTGACTGACTCTTTTAGCTTAACTAAGCCGGGATCTCTGTCCTACTTTTCTTTTACATCATAAACCAAAGATGATTCCAAACTATTTTGCACCCAAACACTATCCTCAGCTGAATCAACCAAATAGACATCTAGTCAGGAAAGCTGATGAACTTTCTGAACTAAATTCTTCGTACCATCCTCAATGTGAGAAATACTACCCATGGACAATCTACTGAGAGTATCTGCCACTATATTGGCCTTTCCTAGAGGATATAGAACACTCATGTCATAATCTTTCAACAACTCTAACCACCTTTTCTGATGCAAGTTCAAGTCTTTCTGAGAAAATACATACTACAAGCTTTTGTGATCTGTGAACACATCAACATGTATCCCATACAAATTGTGCCTCCAAATCTTTAAGGCAAACACAATAGCTGCTAACTCTAAATTAAGCTGTCTAGAGGCATAGGCCATAACCTTACTATTCTGCATCAAAACACACCCTAATCCAACTCTGGAAGCATCAAAATATATAACAAATCCATCTGAATTATTGGGCAAAGTCAAAATTGGGGTTGTAGTGAGTCGAGTCTTTAACTCTTGAAAAATCTTCTCACAAGAATTCAACCACTGTAACTTGACTGTCTTATGGGTTAATATAGACATGGGGGATGCAACAAAAGAAAATCCTTCAATAAACCATTGATAATAGTCAGCCAAACCCAAGAAACTCCTGATATCTGATGGAGAGATGAGTCTAGGCTAGTTTCTCACTACTTTGGTCTTTTAAGGATCAGCTCTAATGCCATCACCAAAAATGATTGACCAATTAAAAGCTACCTACCTTAGCCAAAATTCATGTTTAATGAATTTGGCGAATAACTGATGGGCTTTGAAAGTATGTAATACTATTCTGGGATGGTCTGCATGTTCATTTTTACAACAGAAGTAGACAAGAATGTCATCAATGAAGACTATGACAAACATGTCCAAGTACTGCTTGAACACTCAATTCATCAAGTCCATGAAAAATGCTGGGGCATTCGTAAGACCAAATGATATGACTAGAAATTTGAAGTGACCATACCAAGTTCTAAAAGCTATTTTTGGAATGTCACATTCTCTGACTCTAAGTTGATGATAGCCCGATCTGAGGTCTATCTTAGAAAATTAACTAGCACCCTGAAGTTGGTTGAACAAGTCATCGATTCTAGGAAGTGGGTAATTGTTCTTGATGGTGACTTTGTTTAACTGATGGTAGTCAATACACATTCTGAGAGAACCATCTTTTTTATGCACGAATAGAACTGGTGCGCCCCACGGGGGGACACTAGGCCTGCTGAAACCCTTATCTAGGAGATATTTTAATTGTTCTTTAAACTCTTTGAGTTTGGTTGGAGCTATTCTACATGGAAAAATAGAGATGGGCTGAATGCCTGGAAGAAGGTCTATTCCGAAGTTAATTTCCCTTTCGAGAGAAATTCTAGGAAGATCTTTGGGGAACAGATCTGGAAATTCACATGCTACTGTAACTAACTCAAGATTTGGGGTCTCAAAATTAGAATATTTGACTTGCACCAGATGATAAATACACCCCTTGGATATCATTTTTCTCGCTCTAAGGTATGAGACAAGCTAACCCTTAAGTACTGTAGTAGTACCCCTCCATTAAAGGATTGGTTCATTTGGAAACTTAAAATAGACAACTTTTATCCTATATTCAACTGAGGCATAGCATGAATGGAGCCAATACATGCCAAGAATGATGTCAAAATCTATCATCTATAACTATACTAAGTCTGTTGAAGTAACTTTTTGAGACACCATAATCGGACAGTTCCTGTATACCCACCGGGCTATGATAGACTTACCCATTGGGGTAGAGACTGAGAAGGACTCTGCTAGGATTTCAAAACTGATTTCAAAATCAACAGCTATATAAGAAGTTACAAAGGACAAAAAAGCTCCCGGATCTAACAAAGCATAAACATGTAAGTTATAAACTTGTAACGTACCAGTGACCATATTAGGAGAACTTTTTTGATCCTGTTAGGACTAAAGTGCATAAAGCCTGTTTGGGAATTTCCCACTGGTGGAACTAGAAGCGGCACCCTATTGAGATGGGCGATCGGACTGAGCTGTGGGATAATTATGCTGACTCTGTGAACCTTCTTGAGGACACTCTCTAATCCTATGGACTAGCTTGCCATATTCGAAACATACATCACTGCCATCTCTACAGACACGCTAATAGTTTTTACCACATTTTGACAAAGAGGATTTTTTTGAGCACTGCTAACACTACCCTTAGATTTAGATCCGGCGTCCTATCATTATTACCATTTTTGAATTTAGGCACCGGAGCACTGGTTGAGGATGGAGCTGGGACTGAAGATTTTAGGTAGAACTGAGGATAATTACCACCTTCTGACCTTAGCTGATTAAAATTAAAGCTTTCTATTCTAGCCTTCTTGTTCTACCCCTCTTTCTTCTTAGTTTTTTTATCTTCAATTTGTTGAGCATGGACCATCAACCTAGACAAGTCTATCTCTTTAATCAGCATTACGGTCCTACTCTTCTTGACTATATTGTCAGACATACCAAACATGAATACTTTTCTTAGATCTGCTATCAACACCACATAAGGAGAATATTTGGCCAACTGAGTAAACTTGAGGAAATACCCTTTCACACTCATGTCGCCCTGCTTTAGGTTGATAAAATCTAAAAATTTAGCCTCTCTCAATTCCAATGGAAAGAACCTATCTAAGAAAGCAATATCAAACTCTTCCCATACAATAGGCCCTGCATCTGCATCCCTTTCAACCTTGTACTACTTAAACCATGTATGAGACACATTCTATAACTGATAGGCAGCTAACTCAGCACTATCACTAGCAATTATACCCATAATGTCTATTACCTTCTGCACCATGTCGAGAAATTCCTATGGATTCTCTTCAGACTTAGATCCTAAATAAGAAGGAGTCCCGAATTCTAGCTCCAACAGTATTGGCTACTGGGTTGGCCTGAACAACATTTGGATATTCATTCTGGGCTACTACAAAATAAGCTATATTGGTGAAAGCTTCTCTAAATTTTGCGTGAAAAACATGCTCATTCAGGGGATCTTCCTGAACAGACGGAGGTGCTGGTTGGTTCCATATTCTTCTTCCATTAGTCTTTTTGGGAGGCATGTTCTATAAATGAAAGGAAAAGTTGGATAAGATATAGAGTTTAACTTGAACTCATGCTCACTCACACGACATGAATACTGAAAGAAGGGAAACTTTTCCTAAAACTTCTCATAGCCTCTTGTCCATAAGTGTGGAACGCTACACACCCATGCACAAGACTCTAGTGGACAAGGCTTTCAAACTCCCTAGGACTCTTTAGAACCTTAGGCTTTGATACTAAGTTTGTAATGCCCTGAGACTATACCCTAGGCATAACACGGTGCTTACAATTCCAAAGGACCACAAGGTAACCCATGACTGGTACCTGCTGTGAGCACTGAATAATAATACTCAAAAAATATGCAGAAGTAAAAGTGAATTGCAAAAATATGCAGAAGTAAAAGTGAATTGCCATAACGTTCTCAAAATACTAAAATAATAACTGAGTGCAACTGATAATAACATTTAAAAAATTGAATATTTGACTGTGTTAGTCTAAAAGCCTCTAACTATCTGAATATAGAGTTGATGGGAAAAACCTCCAACTAACTCCAACTATAATAACTACTAAACTAACTAAAATACTAAAATAACATAATATCCTCAATGGATGAGGACTCACTACTAAATCTGCTACTAATAGCCTGAGATGCTAAGTACGGTCAGGAACCTAAGCGTCCAAACCTATGATATAAGACATCATAGCGTAAAAGAGAATATGCTATCAGTATGTGGAATGTACTGGTATGCTAGATGAGGTAAGGCTAATATGCATGGGCTTAGATGCATGACCAATAACTGAATAAGAGTAGATGGGGAACTAAAATTACTGTAGACACTGAGTATGCAATACTGTGCAAATACATATATACAAGTCGTGTATATGAGCTTATATTGTAACTGAGTACTGAGTTCTATTGGCTGAATAATTAATAACTGAGTAACAGATATTTGATAGCCATGGTTCTTTAGAACTAGACTGAGTTCTATACTGAAGGCTGAAATTGAGATTGTGGAAGTGTTTATTTAACCGACATACCTTAATGTAAACTGATTTGGGGTTTAACCTATGACCCTATTTTCAAGGGTGTTAGCACCCTCCCACAGAATACTAATAATGGTTGTGTCAACCCTAGTCTGGCTGAAAGACTCATGAAATATATATATATATAAAATTGCGTCAACCTTAGTTTGACAGAAGGACGACTTACCCTATGCTGGCTATGTAGTTCTGTAACTCAACGATTGGTACTAATGGTCAAACCCTAGCCATTTATGGGTTTGCTCGGTGCTGAATCCTACTTCCAACTGAAATAAAATGGAACTAATCATTACAAGACTGGCTTGACTGAACTCATACTGATCGTGAAGATTGACTGAATACTATTTTCGTGACCTTTCTGAGACTATTCTGTAACTACTATGATCTAAGTAAACAACTAGTTTTTGAGTATTAAATACCCCCAGGACTCGATAGCATAAATAGCAAAACATAGCACAATCTTAAAAGTATAATAGCTAGTCACTTAGTCATAATTCATTAATTGAGGCATTTTATCAAACACTTGTATGGCATGAACTTGTACATGGGTGGGAACACATGCTAACATGTCATGATTTCACCATTCAATTCACACGGATATTGTATCAAACACTTAGGGAGCATGACTATTGCACAGTAATAATCACATATAAATATCGTGGCTACCACATTCAACTTACAAATCTCAAGGGTTGTAACATGAGAATTCACCTAATGCAGCATACATGCTAATTGGTTTACAGGAAATATGGGGTAAATCTTAAATTGAAACCCATACAACAATACATACATGAATACAATCAAATTCAAGCATGTAAATCATGAATCTGAAAAATTGCATTTTGAAAAAGGGTTCTTGACCCCAAGGGTGAAAGGAACCCAAGGATAAACACCTAACATACTTGGGCAATTAAATTCTTGAAGTTTCTTGGTAGTGTTCTTGAGATTTGTTCTTGATTCTAGAGGGATAGGGTTTTCTATTTGAGAGAGAATGTTCTTGATTTGGAGAAAATTTGGATAAATAATGACTAAATCATCTTTTAGGGATTAATTAACGTATTTTAGACTGATTAGGGCCGCTGAAAAAAACCAAATTACCCTTGGAAAGAATTAAAATTTTCATCACTAGAATCCCAAATTTTACCTTTAGCGCGATGTGGCAAAATCGTGCCACTGAAAGTCACATTCCCCATTTTTCCAACGACGCAACGTGGTGCCATCACGTTGTGCCACGAAAAAATGACAATCTCAAATCAGAACTTCACTGCGATACGGAACCATTGCGGTATCTCACTAGAAACTAACGAGTGCCATTTGGCCTATCACTGCGACACGGTGCTGCTCGTATTGAGCTACTATTTTTACTAAAAGTGCCATAACTTCTTACCCGAGTATCAAATTTGGGCGAAATTGGTATTATTGGAAATATTATTCAACTTTCTACAGTTTGGTAGACCTTGATCTAGAATACTATGAGTTGAACAAAATTTATGCTCATTTAAAGTTGACTAAAGCAACATTCTTATCAAAAACTCAATTGGTATGGGATATATTGATTCATCAAATAGTTGGGAGTTATTTGGGACCTTAATATACATCAAACTAACTCATAAAACTACCAAGGAACCATAATGTAATACATGTGATCTTGAAACATGCCTTTAGCATTGGTTTGGATTTTTGGAGTATTACATTAACCTAGTGTGAAGAGAATTTAAGAGGTGGGATAGATGTTCATAAGAGTCACTTAGAGTAAAGTGAGCTAAGAGCCTTTGATTTGATCAAATTTGGTGTCTGATTCCATAAAGGTCAGATTTTGATGAGTATAACTTTATGTATATTTGGAATTTGGCAGCTTAAGACCCACCAAATTGTATACAATTAAATTATCTTTCCAACGATACCAATTTTGCCTTAATTCAATACTCGACCAAAAATTTATGGCCCTCCAAAGGATTGTGCATCGCATAAAAATTGCCTAAGGCTACTGGAAAGGCTGTATGATTGGCTAGGCATTGCCCAGAAAAGGGATAGGCTATTATCCATGTGTCGCCCAGCCCTGGGCTAGGCGATTGGCCAAGCATTTCCAGCCTTGGCTTGGGCAATTGGCTAGGTGTCACCTAGGTCATTTCCCAGTGTAAAAAATGCTCTGTTTTGACTTAAATCAAGGGAGTTGAAGTTATTTCACACCCCTAAACTATCCTTAATCACATCAAATCGATTTGATGAAGTATTAAACACATTAAATCCTATCCCTTAACCCTAAGCTACCAGTAAACAAATCAAAAACACTTCTCCATTCCCAAGAACAATAATCCAAGTGTCATCTCTCAAGAATCAAGAAGTTAGGATCCAAATTCAAAGTTCTCTCTAAGGATCCTTTAAATCAAGGTATTTAGGGTTTATAAACAATGATACTCTTTCATCCTTAAGCCTAGAACTTATTTAAAGTTAAGATTATGTGATTTACAATTAGGGTTCATACCCAATTTATCTCTTTTTGGGTTTATTGATTTATAAAGTGATTTAAGTATTAAAGTACATGCTTATTCTCATCTATTTATGTTTTGACTTAAAGATTCTCTATTATGATTTGTATATCATAAGTTTGATTTGAATGTCGATTAAAGATTTTCAATTGAGTTTTAAGCATGATATTATGTTACAAGTTAAATGAAAGAGAGCATGAGATTTAAAGGCTTTAAGTACATCAAGGTTACACATGATCGTGTTTTGAATCATGACTTTGATTTCATTATCTTGACTAAAATTTTTGAAGTATTTCTAGAAGATTATTGAGCATGTAATATTGTTAAGAAATTTTAAGAATTTAAGCTTATATTATAAGTCCTAAGTACAAGTTTTTGGGATTTCAAGAAGATTATGATCTTAAATTTCATTGATAATTTAATACCAAGACTTAAAGTAAAGATTGGCCTTTTGATCCTAAGCTAAGACAAGGAATCCACATTTGTTTATCTTGTTTTTTTTATTTAAAGAAAAGAGAAGCACACATGGTTTTCATTATACAAACCCTGTGTTATTCTAAAATGCATTTCCTAAAGAATGTGCATATAAGCAATATGGTTGTAGAATTTAGCACTAAGTTGGTTATGAGCCCAAGGTCACATGCCCCAGAACTACGTGCCACTATAGGCTTAAATCCCATTGTGGGTTAAGTATAGTGATCACTCAAGTTAAGGTTCTATCCCAATGGCATGGGTAGAAAAACTCTCCTTAATATGGGTAAGACATTGGACTCCATGATAGCTTACATGGTTTATGTCGGTTAGATGAACCTCCCAAAATAAATAATAAATAGTAAAGCTTTTAGAACTAAGTGTTATGGCTCACAAAGTTTACCCTTATTCTTCATTACTCATGTTTATGGTCATGCAACCTTTGCTTTATTCAACTTTAAGGTGAGTCATCTACACTTAGCATGTATTATTTGAAACTCTATAAGTATTTTCAGTTATTGTTTTACTTATGAATTCACACTCACATACTTAGTACATTCCAAAGGTACTGATCCACATATATATCTATGTGCCATATTATATCATAATGTAGGTACCAGTTGTAGCCAACACACCATAATCGGACAGTGTACAACTTCTAATCATCAGGTGATGATTTTTTTTGATTCAAGGGCTCAAGTTAATCATAGTTTGAGTATCTTATTATTTTCTTTATTCAGTTGTATTGATTAGGGATAGCTGGGGGTCATGTCCCGGCTACCTATAGTCAATATTAGTAGAGGCTTCATAGACAGTCAATAGACTTGATGTATTTGATTTTAGTTTTTTTTTTGTATAATCAAAGTTGTAATCATTTTAATACAATTTTATATTGATTATATTTAGAAAAGACATCCCTTCTTCTTATTTCTTTTAGATTTATATAACTTATTCAGTTGCTCTTGAGTTATGCAAGTATAATGGGTTAGCTTAGGATCGCTTGTGGTTCTAAGCACCGTGTTATGACTAGGGGGTAGTCTCGAATTATGAAAAACTTGGTATCAGAGCACAGAGTTTAAGTGTCCTAGGGTGTCTATTAACCCATGTCTAAAATAGTCTTGCAGAATGGTATGAAGATGTTGGTACTTTTCTTCGAGAGGCTATAGGACATTTAAGAAATATTCTATTTCTTTCATACTCTAGATTGTGCATTAAAGTTGCTCTTTCAGTATCTTCTGTCGATTTGTGTGTTACTCCATAATTCTCAATCTGGGACTTTTCGAGATAACATGAATACTAGATTCCAAATTCTCCTAAAATTATGCTCTCAAATTTATTATCAGTAACTTCAGGAGTCGTACAAGGGGCTTGAGAAGAGCTTGCTAGTGTGTTATGAGTCCCTTAAGTTGAAAGCTTATGTACTCATCCATATGAGTTATGCAGTTATAACATAATATGTTGTGTTTTCAAATCCCTCATTAACCACTTTAAGCTAAATAGTGTTCATGAGAAGAGGTGGTATGAACCCAAATTATTATATGCATTCGAGGGATATTATGACCTGGAGTGTTATGATTCTTAAGTAGTAGAACCTTCTTATGGTTGAAATATAGGTATAGAAGTGTATTGATAAGAAATTTGTTGATGGCGATTAATCGATTGTATATAGATGAACTTTTGAATACAATCGAGTTAGTAGTGAGGTGATATTTTCTTGTGTGTTAGCTTAGGGGTAATGAATATGGTACAAGTTCCTTGGTGAAAGGTAGAGAAAGAGTTATTAGTTAAGGTGAATTATTGTTTGCTTGAAGTAAAGAAGGAGTTATTGATGGTGTTTATTATGTTAGAAAAGTATAGAATATTAATGAAGTATTTGGTGGTTGAGTATTGTTAATTTAGGATTCCCTTGAGGTTGTAATAGGAGTTTATTTGAAACTTATAGAGCATTGAAAGTAATTTAGGTGGATTGGTGGGTAAATAGTTGAAATATGTAGAAAGAGGATGTGCTAACGGATTTTAATAAGGTATATCATAGGATTATGATAGATTTCTGTTGTTATGAGGTTCTAGTGGATTAGGTTTCTTGGTGTTTTATATTATAGATTTCATGCGAGAATATTATGTGAGGTGTGTTGTTAATCATGCCTAGAACTAGACACTAAGTTTGAATAGTGGATGGTCATCAAGGTGGAAATAATAATTGCTTGGTTAGTAATGCTAGTTATAAGGAGATGGATCAGTAGGTTTGAAATAGTGCATACAAGAAAATTACGGATGGTCTATGTGAATAGGGATTTTCTAAGAATGAAGTTAGTATATTTTAAATATAGTTCATTCTCGTGAGTTGAGTATTTCTCTATAGAACATTAGAGTGAAGAAATTATGGCTAAGTCCTAGGGATACAAAATAGATCCATAAGTTTAGAAGGATGGCTTTAATCAAAGGGGGAGATAATAATAGTGATGAAAGATTGTTTAGATTGGAGAGAGTAAATATTTCTTATTGAGGAAAGATTATTGTATACGTGTTTTATTTAAGGCTATAAGTGTGAAGTAAGATTGAGGCCAAGCTTTTGATGTGTCATGGTTAGTTGAGATTTTTTGTGTGTCTTCTTAAGAATAGTGCAAGAAAGTTGTTAATGATAGAGGTTTAGAGAATATGAGAAAGAGAATTTTATAGGTGTTTGCCTAAAGCTTTGAATGTGGTTGTAATGATAGGCTTGAATGTCAGGTTGGTATATAAGTAGATGGGTGCGTTGTGTGCTAATGAGTTCCTAGTAAGAGGTTGAATTTTGTTGTTGAGGTGGTAAAAAGAGTTATCCTGTAGATGAGAAGTTGTAAAAATGCTTGGGATATTGAATTCATGGTTCATACTAGTATTATGGTTACATGTGCACATGTCAGAATTATAATTGAATCAAATGAGCATGTTATTTATGGGAAAAGTATAATTGAAGGAGTATGTTAGAAGTGTGACTACGCTTGAAAGTTTGCAGTTGCATTGCCTAAGGCTTAGTAATTTTATCCTAGCTTATAATCTATAGGCCTGTATTCCATGTCATAAAGTTGTAGCCATGTTTCAATTCCTTATTAAGATATCATATTCAGATCATGCCCGAGATTATTTCTCCTTAAATGTTAGTAGAACTTCTTGCAAATAGTATTGAAGAAATACTCTAATTGAGTATGAACTCTCAGTATGATTTAGTCCGTATAGCCAGCAATTTAGTTTAGTAGTCAGACAGACAAGTTTTGATGGTTTTCTATCTTTCCATTTAGTCTCACTATTCGAAGTTTCATAAGTTTGTCTATTCCATGAGGTAATTTAGTTCAGTCCATGCATCATATCTATAATTCAGATATTTAGTCATGATTTAGTACATAAGTATTTAGTGAATGACCTCAGTTTTCCAAGTATTCCATCTCAGATGGTGAAATACCCATTGTATGATCTTAGTCTTGTTGTCTCATGATTTGTGCTTACATAATGTACTTGGCGATAACATGAAGCCCTCTTATTTTGATTTCTTATACGTATTCTGTTTAGGAACAATTCCTAATAAGAAGTTATGTACTTTATTCTATACTTAGTAACTCTTGGAATATTATTAAATCAATTATCACTTCAAAATTCTATATGTAAGATTATATCATGAGCATTTCAAGTGAGTTCTAATCTCTTAGCACAAATAAGCCCCTTATAAGTCAATAGAGTCAAGTCAGCTCAGAAACCAGTTTTATGATGGAAGTTTTAATGTTTCAACTTAGGTATATCCTTCGTTAGCAGACATGTCATGTCTATATTATTTCATATTTCTAAAGTCTCGATAAGTTCCATCATTCGAGGACGAATGTTCCCAAGAGGGAGATGTTGTAACACCCCGTATGTTTCTAAGCTAGAAATCAAACCTTCATTCCTAATTGTGTAAACTCTAATCCCATGATTCATACTTGAATCCATGTTTCATGATCATTAACCTAGTGTGATGAGATTTTATGAGGTGGGAAAGATGTTCATAAGAGTCATCAAAGTGAGCTAAGAGCCTTTGATTCTGCCAAATTTTGGTGTTTGATTCCACAAGGGTCATCTTTGGACGAGTATAAATTTATGTATAAGTGGAATTTGGTAGATTAAAAACCACCAAATTTTAGATAGTTGAATTAGCTTTCCAACGATACCAATTTAACCTTAATCCGATACCCGAGCGAAAAGTTATGGTCATCCAAAGGGTTGTGCGTCGTATAACAATCGCCTAAGGCTACTGGAATGAGTGTGTGATTGTCTAGGCATCAGCCAGAAAAGGCCATATAGATTAGCCATGGGTTGACTAGCCCAGGGCTAGGCGATTGGCCATGCTTTTCAAACCTTGGCTTGGGCGATTGGATGGGCGTCGCCTAGGTCATTGCCTAGTGCCAAAAATGCTCAGTTTTGACTTAAATCAAGGGTGTTGAAGTCATTTCACACCCCTAAACCATCCCTAATCACTTCAAAATGATTTGATGAAGTATTAAACACATTAACTCCTCTCCCTTAATCCTAATCTACCAGTAAACAAATAAAAAACCCTCCTCTATTCCCAAGAACAAAAATCCAAGTGTCATCTCTCAAGAATTAAGAAGTTAACTTCCAAATTCAAAGTTCTCTCCAAGGATTCTTTCAAGGTATCTGGGGTTTATGAACAAGGATACTCTTTCATCCTTGTGCCCAAAACTTATTTCAAAGTTAATATTATGTGATTTGCAATTAGGGTTCATACCTAATTTATCTTTTTTTGAGTTTATGGATTTATAAAGTGATTTAAGTATTAAAGTGCATGCTTACTCTTATGGATTTATGTTTTGACTTAAAGATTCTCTATTTTAATTTTTATATCATAAGTTTGATTTTAATGTTGATTAAAGATTTTCAATTGAGTTTTAATCATGATATTATGTTACAAGTTTTATGAGAGAGAGCATGAGATTCAAAGGCTTTAAGTGCATCAAGGTTACACATGCTCGTATTTTGATTTATAAGATTCATATTGTGATTTTGATTTTATTATCTTGACTGAAATTATTGAAGCATTTCAAGAAAATTATTGAGCATGAAATACTGCTAAGAAATTCAAAGAATTTATAAGTCCTATGTACAAGTTTTTGGGATTTCAAGAAGATTATGATCTTAAGTTTCTTTGATAGGTTTATACCAAGACATAAAGTATAGATTGATCTTTTGATCCTAAGCTAAGATATGAAATCACATCTTTTTATCTTGATTTTTTTTAATTTAAAGAAAAGAGAAGCACACATGGTTTTCATTATACAAACCTTGTGTTATTTTAAGGTGGATTTCCTAAAATATAAGCATATAAGTAATATGGGAGTAGTATTTAGCACCGAGTTGGGTATGAGTCTAAGGTTACATGTCCCAGAACTACGTGCCACCGTAGGCTTAAGTCCTATTGTGGGTTAAGTATAGTGATCACTCAAGTTAAGGTTCTATTCTGATGGTAAGGGTAGAATAGGTCTCCTCAACATGGGTAAGATGTTGGACTCCATGATAGCTCATATGCTTTATATCGGTTAGAAGAACCTCCCAAAAGAAAGAATGAATAGTAAAGCTTTTATAACTAAATATTATGGCTCACAAAGTTTACCCTCATGCTTCATTACTCGTGTTTTTAATTTTATAGCCTTTGTTTTATTCAAGCTCAAGGTTAATCATATACACTTAGCATGCATTTTTTGAAAGTCTATAAGTATTTTTAGTTATTGTTTTACTTATGCATTCACCCCCATATACTCAGTACATTCCAAAGGTTCTGATCCACATATATTTCTATGTAATGTATTGAATCATAATATAAGTACAAGTTGTAGCCCATACATCATAATCAAACTGCGTGTAGCTTCCAGTCAGCAAGTGATGAGTCTTTTTGATTCAAGGGCTTGAGTCAATCATAATTCGAGTAGCAACTTTTTTTCTTTAATCAATCATATTGATTAGGGATAGATGGGGTCATGTCCTAGTTACCTATAGTCAATATTTATAGGGGCTTCATAGACAGTCAGTAGAGCTGATGTATTTGATTCCAATTTTGTTTTGTATAATCAGAGTTGTAATCATTTTAATACAGTTTTATATTGATCATATTCAAAAAAGATATCCCTTCTGCTTATTTTTTTTAGATTTATGTAACTTATTCAGTTGCTCATGAGTTATACATGTATAATGGGTTAGCTTAGGATTGATTGTGGTTCTAAGCACTTACGACTAGGGGTAGTCTCAGGTCGTGATAGTGACAATCAAAAATAAATATACCTTGCCTTATATAGTCTCAGGTTGTATGCCTTGCAAGTTAATACCATAGGTTTGTCAGGAATTTTGAATCGATTGCAACACACTTGAAAAGGTTGACTCAGAAGGAAGTACTATTTGTTTGGTCAAACCAATGTGAGGAGAGTTTCCAAATCTTAAGATATTTTGACTATAATGCCTATCTTTTCATTACCGATTGAAGGTAAGGACTTTATAGTGTTTTGTTATGCTTCACTTTCGGGCTTAGGTGTTGTGTTGATGCAGGATAGGAATGTCATTGCCAATGCCTCGAGACAGTTGAAGCCTCATGAAAAAAACTACTCGACACACGAATTAGAGTTGGAAGCGGTGGTGTTTCCATTAGAGATTTAGAGGCACTATCTTTATGGCGTCAGCATGAGGTTTTCATAGATCACCATAATCTACAACACGTGTTCACTCAAAGGGAATTGATCTAAGGTAAGAGAGGTAAATACAATTATTGAAGGATTATGATGTAACTATTTAGTATCATCTGGGTAAGGCCAATGTAGTGGTAGACGCATTGAGCCAAAAAGTTGTAAGTATGGATAGTTTGTCATTCTTGAGGGTGACCAAGCCACCTTTAGCTAGAGATTTTCAAAATCTAGCATCAATGAGCATGCAGTTTAGGGTCTCATATAGGGTGGTATATTGGCTAGTATGGAGGTAAAGCCAATATTTACAAAGTAGATTAAGGCCAAGCTATTTATAGATAAGAAACTGAATACACTCTGGAATAAAGTGGTACATGAGGAGGTAGCGGATGCCACCCTTGATGCAAGTGTACTGTTGTGGTTTAAGGGAAGGCTATATATTCCTTGAGTTGAGGATTTGATTCGTTATGTCCTTTTAGATGCCCATTGTTTATGTTATTCTATTCATTCTAGTACGAACAAAATGTACTGTAATTTGAGACTACCTTATCGGTGGCCCAAGATGAAGAAAAACATAGTGGATTATATGTCCAAGTGTCAAAATTGTCCGTAAGTGAAGTATGAACACCAAAGACATATGGGACTGCTTTAGAGGATGCCTATACCTATGTGGAAATGGGAGGAGCACATTGCTATGGATTTTGAAGTGGGTCTTTCTAAGACTTTGGAAAGGTATGACTCCATTTGGTTAATAACAAATCGGCTGATGAAATCATCTCACCTTTTGTCGGTTCAGGTAGACTACAACTCTCATAATTCAGTTAAAATCTACGTTAAGGTGATCATCTGATATCATGGGGTGCCACTTACTTTCATTTCCGATAGTTATACGAAGTACACTTCTAAATTTTGGGTCAGGTTGCATGAGGAGTTAGGCACCAAGCTTACATTTATCATGACTTTTTATCCTTAAACTAATGGTCATTCATAGAGGATCATTCAGGTACTAGAGGATATGTTGAGAGCTTTAGTGATTGATTTTGGTAGTCATTGGGAAAAGTTTCTTCCATTGTATGAGTTTTCTTACAACAATAACTATCATTTCAGCATTGATATAGCACTATTTGAGGCACATTATGGAAGTAAATATAGGTCACCTATTGGATGGTTTGATGCTAGCAATGTCAAACCTTTGGGCACTGACTTGATAAAGGAGGCTCAAGAGAAAGTAAGGTTCATTCAAACCAAGTTGTTGGTTGCTCAAAGTAGGAAAAAAGAGTATGCAAATCAAAAGGTAGGACATAAACTTTAAGTTTGGAGAGCAAGTTTTGCTTAAGGTGTCTTCTATGAAGTAAGTCATGAGGTTCGGTGAAAGGGTTAAGATCATCCCTCAGTATATTGGTCCCATCGAAGTTCTTGAAGATGTGGATCTAGTTGTATATAGGTTATCTTTACCATTGGGATTATTGGGAGTCCATCCGATATTTCACGTCTCTATGCTCAAAAGGTACCATTGGGATGGAGACTACATTGTTAAGTGGGGCTCAATTTTTTTAGATAAAGACTTGGCTTATGAGGAGAAACCAGTAGTGATTTTAGATTGGGATGTTTGAAAATTGAAGATCAAGGAAATTTGTTTGGTTAAGTTTCAATGAAAGCATCATCCAATTGAGAGAGACACTTGAAAAATCAAGAAGGACATATGAGACAAGTACCCTAATGTGTCATGGTTTCATGGAACTTTTGATGCTTAAAACAAGAAAATTATGCAAGAACTTAGGTATTTTTGTTGAGTATGATGTGTTTTTGTGATGTTGTGCAGGAAAATAGAATTTGGAGGCAACTCATTGAAAAAAAAACATGAATTAACCAATGAAGATCATTCCAAGTTCCACAGGTGTGGTCCATGACCCGTGGAAAGGACTCGTGAGCTGGGTTTTAAAGCTAAAGGGAAAGTTTGATTTCCACGGATTGGCTAACGACTCATGAATCCAACTTATGATTCATGAATAGAAATTGTGAGCTAGATACTGAAGATAGATCCTAATTATGATTTCCATGAGAGAGACCTATGACTCACAGGTCTAACATATGACTCCAGTCCACAGTCATAAGATGCTGCCAACCTGATTCTTCTACACAGTTTAGGATAGGATTCATTTTGTATCTAAAAATACTGCCATTGGGTTTTATGATTTTATGTGCTTTTTAATTATTTAGGGTTTCTTAGGCATATTGTTGCTCTTGAAATTATTGACATTAGTTTTTAGGATTTTTACTCAGTTTGAGATTTTGGAGTTTTCATCTTATTTTTGTAAGTGCACAATTATTCTTTCATCTATGCATTCTTCTTGCGTGCTTACAATCATGAGTAGCTAAATCCCATAACTAGGGTTGTGATAACCATGATGAATTAATAAAACAGGTTAAGCACAAAGTCATTCTAGCTCGGTGTGCTTGTATGTATTGGTATTTCCTTATATTTGATTGCTTTTCTAATGGCTGCAAACATTAGGAACATGCCTGTATTCTAGAATTTCTTGAGAGAGAGAGGTAGATATCAGAAAAAAGAGATAACAATAAAAATTTAAAGCTATCAACCTTTATCTAATTAAATTGATCCTTAACCGGGATAGTTAGTCTGAAATCACAAAACAAAGGTCATTAACATAACACTCTGAGTCTAAGAGGGGATGAGTGAAATTCATTTAACCAAGGTCGAGAGACGATCGGATGATACATATCTTGTTATATTTTTCATGCAAAGCATCGGGATAGTATGCTAGCAAGAATGACCTATGGAGTTATGAATTCATGGGGATATCAATCCCAGTGCTCGTCTCAGATCATAACCCAAGAAACCAACAACTGTTACTATTATAATTTGCTATACAAAACCACCCTTTTATTTACTAAATTGTAAGTTACATAAATAAACTCTTGACAAAATTTTGGCCAATTCCTTGTGGGATCGACACCAACCTTGTTGGAATCTATATTTGATTCAGCAACCACTTTATACTTTTTGAGCTGTGTAATTTGGGCACATCAAATTTTGGTGTTATTGTCGGGAAAAATTGTAAGTGCCTAATTTTTTACCAGACCTAAGGTCTTACGCCATTTTAGTATTTAAAGACTTTTTTAGGTCTAAATTAGATATTTTTATAATAAGAATGAGTAAAAACCAATACATGCAAGAATCTTTATCAAGAACGGCCAGACACTTTCTCAACTTTTTAAATCCATCATGGTTCCCACAACCCTACCTAAGGAATTAGCTGCTCATAGTTATGACATCAATCATGAAATCCACAGACAAAATTACAAAATTAATCTCACAATAATAAGGAGATAAATCTCAAAGTCTTAAATTTAATATCAAATCAAGAAGAAAAAAATGTATGTGAATTTGTCCGCAAAGGACCTCTCTCTGAATTGCCTCAATATGTGAATGAATGAATAAACTAAACATTATCTTATTTTTACTAAATTTATCTTAAAGGGTTTGAAAAGTAAAAAAAAATGTGGTCACATTTTAGACAAGTTATGTTTTTATTTTTTATTTTTTATTTTTTATTTTCATTTCATTTTATTTTTTCAGAAATTTTTTTAAAAATTATAATTTCTTTTAATTTAGATTTTAATAAATAAGCTAGTGATTTTATCATTTTCTTAATTATATTTTATTTTAGGCTAGTTATAAGGTTTTCTTATATTTTATTAGTATAAAATTAATTAGTTAATATATATTTCTTATATTTTAGAAAAAGATAGATAAAGTCAAATTCTAAACTACCCAAACCACCCCAAAATCCTACTTCCACTTAACCTCCCCAACTCTCTATGCACACAAAAATATAAACACACACAGAAGGAAAAGGAGGATAGAGAAAGACATTCTAGAGAATAACAAAAAAGAAAAACAAAAGTGAGGGAAAAGACAAGAAAGAAAAAAACACAACACATGCAATATACACAAACAACAAAAATAAATACTATAATACAATGCAAATAGTAAACAACAATTTTCATACACACACATGACCAAACAAAAGAAACATATAAAGAAAGAACACACAAGTCAAGTTTGAGGTTTTTGTTCGCAGTTTTAAGTTCGAGACTCCTAAGATTAGTAGATTGTAGTGATTTTATTGTTGTGAATTGATCTTCTCAAAAGGCATCTTTTAATTTTTCTTGTATAATTTAACATTGCAATTATGCTATACTTGATTCTGATACTGTGAAGTTGCTCATATTTTGATGGATATTTAAAGTTATGATATTAAAAAGATATTCATATTTTTATTAAATATGCCTTTATATAATTTGACTTCTCAAAGTTTTATGTGAGACACATGTTCAAATCATCTAGTTGTTAATTCATCATAAAACTATTACAATTTCATATAGAATTATGAAGGCTCACATTTGGCAGTTGGGTCTCATGTGTTTTCACTTGATGTTTGGCATAAAAAGTCATTCTTTTAGTTGTTTTTACTTAACATTTAATAGATTTATCATATTTTACTGATTTGAGTTTACAGTAAAAAGTGATTTTGTTTAATTCAATGCAAAAAAAAATAGTGACAATGTTTGGAGAGCAGAAGTCAAGTCTTAATCATGCACTTTAATTAGTTATTCTGTATACATTTAGAATCAACAAAATAAATGATTTTGTTTGAAAAAACTTTTTAATTTGTGCCTTCAACGGATTGTGCCAAGATAAAATTCCAAGTTCTTTTAATTAAATATGAACTAGGAACTCAGAAATGAGCTGATAAGCAAAAATAAGAAAGGAAAGACAGAACTTATGCAAATTTTCTTAACCCTAAGGAATACGTGCATGCATATCATGGTGCATGGTGAATCAAGCATTACGTGGAAATCTTCGGAGGTGAATAACATCATATTGCAAGAGAATCTACAATATGTAATCATTGGTAAGTTCTCTTATGGAAAACCTGATACTAATGAGTTGAGAAAGGCTATACCAGTGCAATGTGGAATAAAAAGAGAATGTACAATTGGTCTGCTCGATGCAAGACACATACGTATTAGTTTGAACGAATTAGACAATTTTGTGCAATTATTATCATCTACAGCTTTTTATATTAAGGCGAAGGATATGTAATGGCAGATGAGAACTCTTAAATGAGATCCATGGTTTGAACTGGACATCGAAACCACTATAGAAGTAGTATGGATCTCATGGTTGTATCTACCACCAAATGTTTTTTGTAAAAGAGGTGATTTTTTTTATTACTTTAGTAGTACAAAAACCTTTAACTGTAGATATGGCCACAAGGAATCAAACCAGGCCTAGTTGTGCAAGGGTAAAAGTTGAAGTTGATTTGATAGCTAAGCTACCTCAGAGAGTAAATATTAATGAAGAGAATGAAATCACAGGTGATACAAGGTCAAAATAGATCAATAGATAGTATGACTACATGCCTAAACATTACAAAGAGTGCTCATTGCAAGGGGATTATGAAGCAAACTGCTAGAATGTTCATTCAGAATTACATAATAAAGTGTGGAATGAGAAAGAAGAGATAAACAATAAAAGAAGGCAAGGATAATATAATAGGCAAAGGGAAAATGAAAAACCAATTACAGATAACAAATATCAATGGCTGCAAAGGAGAAGTAAATATAGAAGAGACAAGTATGGGCACACAGTGGGTGAGATAGAACAAGAATCACAGAAGGAAATACCTACTTCCAATACTTTTAAAGCATTAAATGAATTAGATGAGATCAAAGATACTGATAAGAGTGAAGACAACAATAAGGAATCAACAAAAGATTGGGTTAACAAAAGTTTTGATAACACTGAGTCACAGCAGGAGAATATAAAGAGGGGTAGTATAGTACCTAAGAAAAATCAAAGCAAATAAGATGATGCAGGTACAGAACAAAGGGCAGGTGATAACAACAAAGAAGAGCCGACAATTCAACAACAAGCAGAACAACAGCAACATAAAGAGAAGAGTAATTTTCAAGGTAAACAAACCAAGGATCAGCAAAAGGAACCAGGGAGTTATAATAATGTAGAAGGATTGATGATCATAGAACAACAGAATGCAAATAGAGAAGACATAATTATGGAGAAAAGAGTGCCCCTTGCAATAGATACAAGAAAGCAACTTGAAATTTCAAATGTTAACAAATTTTATATGGATGAGGAGGATTTGGAGGATAATATTGAGCAAGCAGCTAATGAAGCTGATTTGTCTCCAAAAAAGATACAATAGTTGAGTGCTAAGCATGGAAATCAAAAGAAAAGAAACAGAAAGCCAGTAGAAAGTACAATGCAGACAAGGAGCCACATAAATAAATCAATAACAAGATGAATGCTTTGATATGGAATATAAGATCTGTCAATACACAAAAATTATTCACAAGGTTAATCACAATGCACGGGAGATACTAATTTTATTTTATAGGAATCATGGAGCCTTTTCAGGAAAGCTTTAATATTGAGGATTATAAGAGAAGATTAGGGATCCATCATGCTAAAACTAATGTTTAAGTCAAGATATAGGAATTCATGGATTCAACATTAGACTATAGTGTAATCAGCAATGAAGAAAACCAGCTCACACTTAAGTTGGAGAATAAATCTGGTGAAAAATCAGTACATGTTACACTGGTAGATGCAAAGTGTACTCCTAATAAAAGATTAGTATTGTTGGAATCCTTGGGAGACTTATCTAATATAATTAAAGATCCTTGGCTTGTAGGAGGGATTTTAATGTCATTAGATATGAAGAAGAAAAATTTGGTGAATTGCCAATTATTGTGGCAGAAAAAGCTGATTTTAATCATTGTGTAAATGTTTGCAACTTGGAAGAGATTATTTTTAAAAGGTAAAAAATATACCTGGTGAAACAAGAGGATAGATGAAGATTGTATATTCAAAAGGTTAGACAGGGTATTGTATAATAAAAAGATGATGGATGTGTTTCTAATATTGGAAGTGGAGCATTTAGTAAGAAGTGGATCTAATCATGCCCTTTTGCTATTGAATTTCAGTAGCACCAAGGAGAATTTTGTTAGATCTTTCATATTTTTAAATAGTCCTTTATAGATATGGTAAGATAGATCTAGCAACAACAAGAAGGAAACCCTTTTACAGTCTTTCAATAGAAGCTTAAAAAACTAAAGCTGCCTTAACCGAATTGAGTAAGCAGAAGTTTGGTAATATATTTTAGGAGATTACTACATTAGAGGAGATATTAAAGGTAAGAGAGAATCAATTTTATGATGAGCCTACACCAATTAATAGAACTAGCTTACAAAAGACTCAAGCTGAACTCAGCATATAACTTACAAGGGAAGAGGAATTTTGGAGACAAAAAGCTGGTTTTAAATTGTTCAAAGATGGTAAGAGAAATATAAAGTTCTTTCATACTATAGTGAAAGGTAGAAGGGATATATTGAAGGTTTCAAGAATTCAAAATAATGAAAGAGTATGGTTTGAAGAACAAGCTAAAATTATAGAAACTGTAATAGAGTTTTTTCAAAAACAGTTTACTAAGTAAGAAGATGAAGTTTATTTCTCAATGTTAAAGGTACTACCATCAGTAGCTTCTTAGGACAAGAACAACCAAATAAAGAAACCACCAGGGATAGAGAAAGTAAAAAATATTGTAATGGGACTAAATAGGGATAGTGTAGGGGGACCAGATGGTATGACAAAAGCATTCTATCAATATTGATGGGAGATAATAGATAAGGATATTCATCTGATGATAATAAATTCTTTTTTGTCTTTGAGTTGCCAAGTTTCATTATACATACTAATTTGGTACTTCTGCCAAAGAAGTTGATAGTATACACCTTTTCTGATATGAGACCTATTTTCCTTAGTAATTTTGTAAATAAGGTCTTTTCAAGAATAATTCATGAAAGAATTAAGGGATTTGTTCCTAATATAATCTCTAAAGAGCAAGCTGAATTTGTTCAAGGTAGAAGTATTGCAGAAAATATATTGGTGGTTCAGGATATAGTGTCAGAAATAAGGAAAAGGGGAAATCCTCCTAACATGGTTATGAAGCTGGATATGATGAAAGCATATGATAGGGTGGAGTGGCTATTTCTCACAAAAGTCCTAAGAAATATAGGTTTTTGTAAAGAAATAATTGACATGGTGTATAGATTGGTTGCCAATAATTGGTATTTTATCTTATTGAACGGTTAGCCAAAAGGATTTCTTAAATCCTTAAGAGGGTTGAAACAAGGGGATCCATTAACTCCCACATTATTTATTTTAGCAGCTAAGGTGTTAACTAGAAGCTTGAAATCCTAGCTTAACCAGAAGTAGTTTAAGATGTTTGGGATGCCAAGATGAAGTCTTAGAATTAATCATCTTACTTTTGCAGATGATATGACTATATTGGGCAAAGCTGAAGTGGGAACATTGAAGATGATCACAGACACTCTAGAGATTTATGAATAGGTGTTAGAAGATAAATAGAGATAAAAGTGGTCTTCATTTGCATAAGGGAGTATCTAATGACATACTTATTATGGCTTAGGTAGCAATAAGAATCCCGAGGCAAGAGTTTTCTTTTACCTACTTGGGTTGCCCAATCTTTTACATGAGAAAGAGGAAGGACTACTATCAGTCCTTAATGAATAAGATAACTAGAAAGTTGCAAAGCTAGAAAGGCAAGTTATTGTCTTATGGAGGAAGAGCTGTCCTAATCAAACATTTCCTTCAAAGCATTCCTATTCACTGTCTTTCTGTTTTGAATCCTCCCCTAAATGTTAGGAACATAATTCATAGAGCTTTTGCTTAGTTTTTTAGGAGTAATACAATAGGTGAAAAAGGTAGACATTGGGTGAAATGAAAGAGCTTGTGTCTTTCTGTGGATGAAGGAGGTTTAGGTTTCAGAATGGTACATGATATTTCTAATACATTATTTGGTACACTATGGTGGAAATTCAGAATAACAGAGTTAATTTGGAGTAAATATATGCATAATAGGTACTGTAAAAAAGAGTATCCCAAAAGATAATATGGAAAGTTGGTGGAGGTGGATCTCAATTGTGGAAGAAAATATTGATTGCTAGAGACCTTACTGACCATAATATATTGTGGCAAATTAAAAAGATGGAACCAAACATATAGTTTGATAATTGGACTGGACTAGGAGATTTGTACTCTTTTGAAAATATGGATGAGGATGATAGATATCAAAAAGTGAAGGGCTTAAATAGAGATGGAGAATGGAATAAGGAATTATTGCATTCTTTGTTTCCTGAAGAAATTGTCTATCACATTCTTCATAAGATACTTCCATCTGACCAGGGAAATGAAGACGATAAAGAAATTTAGAGCATTGATCCTAAAGGTCTTTTTACTGTTAAAATAGTTTGGCAGTATGTTAAGCAAGAGGAGGAGGTTAATGTTACTTATAAAGATATTAAGGTTAAAGGTTTACCTTTTAAAATATCTTTTATTATGTGGAGATTATGGAAATGGAAGATTCCAGTAGATGATAATATTATGAGGTGGGGTGTTGAAGTTCCATCAAGGTGTTGATATTGTATTATTCCAGCATAAGAGACATTGTCTCATGTGTTCTGGAGATCAAATTTTTCTAACAGGACTTGGTCCCACTTTGCTAATTTTGTAGGTATTCATATTCAGGGATTTAGCTTAAGAGACGCAATTCCGAAATGGTGGATAGTTGAAGTAAACCCTAGGGAGAAAGTGTATTTTAAAACTTTACCAGAGTTTAACATTTAGGAGTTATGGAAGAGGAGAAATGGAAAGAAACATGAAGTAAGGGAAGTAAGTGTTCAAAGAATAATTTTGAATATTACAAGGAACATAATTATGCTGTTAAGGGTAAGAAAACCCAAGATGATTTTCTCACTAGATTGGCCAGGGATATTGAGGGATTTTGCAATGCTAAAACCTACAATAAGAGTTACAACAGTGTTGTGGGAACTGCCTAAGAATGGATGGGTGAAATACAATACTGATAGAGCTTCAAGAGGAAATCCTAGAAGAAGTTCATATGCCTTCTGTCTGAGGGATGAAATAGGAGATTTAGCTTATGTCGAGGGAGCTGCAATTGAGGACTCTAATAACATGGAAACAAAAGCAGTTTCTACTCTAAATGCAATAAAACATTGCAATCATATGAGTTATGAAAAGGTGATAATGCATAAAGATTCCTTGGCAATGGAAAGGATGCTAACAAGGGTTTGGGACTATCTATGGAGCATAGCAGAGCATATACAACAAATATGGTAATTGATTTTAGGCAAACAAATTCAATTTCAACATATTCACAAGGAATGAAATCAGTTAGCTGACTTCTTTGCTAATTGGGCTCTAGATAATGGAAATTTCATATTCATATCAGTCCAACAGATACATGCATCAGGAAAGAGAATAGTTGATAGTGATAAACTACAATTTCCTCACCTGAGATTGTCACCAACAAAAGGATGAAGGGTCTGGGAAGGCTTAAGCTAATATTTCATATGAAGTTATATTTACGTATCAATAGAAGAACAAAAATAGTGAAACATCTAATTAGCCTACTCTACAACAGTCAACCAAAAAGGACTCTCAGTAAAGGGGGGATCTGATGGTTAGATACAGCTTTAAGAACCTGAGGATCAACATACTTTAAAAACAATTATGGTTCCGAGCATCCCACTATCTCCCTACCAACCATGTATGCAGAGTAGAAAGGAGTTCAGTACATCAAATTTTGGGGGTATTACAAAGAATATTGGAGAATATTACTTACTTGGAAGAGGTAGCATTGTTCCTTTTACTAGATCCCTCAATTTATTTCAAAAATCACGGCAATATCCCATCCACTGGAGAACACAACTGAATAAAAAGAAGGTCATGCAGTTAGAGATAGTCCAAGGATCATCAGCAGCTAACAGAGAGCAAAATGGTAATGAACAAAGAAGCTTACTTGTGCAAGTTGCAACAACACTCATGCAAAGGAGGCCATGAAACTTAATCAACCACCCAAAGCTGAAGCAAAGTGAATTGATGACGTACAAACGGATACATAGCTACAATGGTAGATGCGGCGGAAGTAACAAAGTGGAAACAATAGATCAATTTAGCAACCCTACTAGGATTATATATGGTCCACTTTATTTCCATTTTGTCTAATTTTTTAAAGTGGACCGGGTAGGAAATTTACATTTTGGGCTATTATGGTATGGGTTGGTCCATTCTTGTACAAGAATTTAATTACTTTTGATTAATAAAATCTAAAAAAAATTGTTCAAAAAAAAAACAAAAGGGTAACCTCATTACAAATAAGAGAGGAAAGAGAATAAAAGGTGAGAAGACAATATAGAAAAGGAATAAGAACAATGGTAAAAACAACATTGTTAGGGGAAAAAATTAATTTGTGTGACTTCCTTTAGTACTGTATGTGAGGTCCATGTGAATTCATTTTTGGATCTCTTGAGATTTTCAATTGATAATTACTACTACTAATTTCACTACTAAGATAATTGTACATAGTTTAAATTAAGAAAAATTTATTTCAGTGATATTAATTTATAAAATATATAAAAAAATTTATTTAGTTTAGGTTTTTGATTGAAAGAAATCAAAAGTTTAATACAAGTAAAAGTTAACGATGAAGTTGGAAAGGCCTACTACTGACA
The DNA here is from genome assembly GCF_002878395.1 of Capsicum annuum. Taxonomy (NCBI): domain Eukaryota; kingdom Viridiplantae; phylum Streptophyta; class Magnoliopsida; order Solanales; family Solanaceae; genus Capsicum; species Capsicum annuum. The sequence continues at coordinate 155,373,990 of NC_061119.1, read as the reverse complement.
ATTCGTTATAGTAAAATTAACATACCATTTTAAAGTCTATCTAATTAGGATGGATTGATTTTTAAACATTTTAGAATTTTATTTAGACTTGAAAAAAATGGGACCGATCCATAAATGGCTCAAAGGCGTGAGAAATATACCAAAATTCATGGTAAGACTAGAAAGTACTGTTTTCGGTGATGCACACATTCATATAATAAGACAGTTTTTAATAAATAAATATAAAAAGAAGGATAGAAGTCACTTTTAGGCTAACAAAATACTATAAATCAAAAAAAAATTATTTGAGCTAGACATAAGTCATTAAAACGACCGTGTTAGAGCCACAGGATTCGGGGGGTGCCTCATACCTTCCCCTCAGTCAATAAAATTTTCTATCCAAATTTCTAGTTCGCAGACCAAAAATTAAGAGTCATTTTATTTTGAATAGGGATTTAATAAGGTGACTTGGAACACCCAAACTCAACTCCAAGTGGAGACTCTATTAAATAAATAATCCTTTTTCAAAATGTCACTTTAATTGAAAAAATCCATTTTCGCTAAAACTAACTCCTTAGCGGGGCAGGTGGTAAAAATAGAGGCGTGATGGATGGTGACTTTGCTAGGGATAACCAGAATTCGATCTTTTATATTGACTTATTTGTCTTTCCTTAATTTTCGATCTTGTATTTTTTGGCCTAAGTATGTTATTTGCCTACCTGTTCATTGTTTTTATATTATTTGAATCGCAATATAAATTGTATTCTCTCATGCACCTATCTAGGTCTTGTGAGATATTTTATATTCGGAGACACAGTATACGCTCTCGAGCCTTAAGATACCTGAGATGCGGCAATGCTCCTGGAAAGGATTCTATAGTCACGTATATTTTAGGATGGAAAGGACCAGCAGTGAGTCTAAAAAGGCCTGTTATCGGTAAGTTATCCCTGCTCGACTCGAGTTTTCTGCTTGTTTTACACTAGTCTAGACAGTTATTCCATTAGAATGTTAAACCTAGTAGAATAGGCCTCAGATTGTAACTATTCATAATAGGATCCGAATTATCAGCTTCACGTGCATTTTGACTTAGTGGAATCTCAACAAAGGTCTAAGTCTATCTTAAAAAATGAGATCATTTTTAAGACTATCCATTTTCTATGCTACTAGTTGCATATCAGGTTGTTTCAAATGTTAGCCGGCTTTAGAGTGAATCCACTAATACCTCATCATGTTTTGAATGAGGTGTGATGGTTGCTTTCATAAATAAAGGAAATAATTTGAGTTTGCCTCAATCTGATGAACTATGCACACCTGATTCTCTTCTTAGTGAGATACGTAGGTAGCCTTCCTTGGTTTTGGTGATCCGTATTCAAAAAAAGTTTTAATTCATTTTTAAAAATTAAAAAAAATCTTTCTCATTATTTAAAAATAAAATTATGCTTCCTTCAAACCTTAAGTTACAGGAACTATGCACATCTGATTCTTATCTCAATGAGATACGTTGGCAATCCTTCTTGGATTTGGTGATCCTCAGTCAATTGATAAAAAATTCTTATTGAACCTTTTTAAAATTATAATTAAAATAAAAAGATGTTAGTCCTCTTCAAAAAGAAATTCTTATACAAAAGTAAAAAAAACGTCCTTATTAAAATTTCAAAAAAATAAAATAAAAAGGACAAAGAAAAGTTTTTCCTCCTTATTCAAATTTCAAAAAGGAAGAAAAATAAAATTCTTGCTTCATATTTTAAGCTCCATGAACTACGTGTGACCTGATTCTAATTTCAACAAGATGCGTAGGAAACTCTTATTTTTGGGTTCGGTCTCATCTAAAAAAATCCTTGACTTGATAATTGGTTACAACATACTTAGAAATATGAATGAAAATAAAGAACAAGTGTTAAATTATAAGGCATGATAAAGTGGACCAACTTGGTAGTGAGCTATAGATTCTTTTGGTACCTCTAATTGTACTTATGTTACACTTATAAGTTTTTCTCGCTCTAATCCAAGTTTAAAATGAATCTAAGCTCAGTGTTTCATATTCGTGGTGTGGTGAGCTTTTGATTGAAAATTCAATGGCATCGCTCTGTGGATCTAGAACTTGGCCTGAATATTTGTTGAGGCAAAATTTTTAGCAACACTTAACTTGGGAGAGGATTGTAGGGTTTCTTTGATTCGATTGTGCCTTTGAAGCCTACCAAATGAAATTTAATCCTTAGACTTCACCTTTTGAGCCTAAAGCCTTTTATTAGATACCCAAATCTTAGCCTATATCATTTAAATGTATAAATGCACGATTTCTCTTTTGGCCTCACCTCCTTAAGCACACTGTTAAAGGTTTAAGTCAGATGATGAAGTAAATATTAGAGATGCAAATGTTCAGGCAAAGCTATAAATAAAATAGAAATTTTTACTCCAAAAAAGGATAGAAATTCCAAAAACAATCAGAAAAAAAGAAAGATAAACATCCAACAAGGAGTAAAAAATAATTAAAAAGAAAGGGAGAATTCAAGAAATTAAATTTGAAGGAAAGAATAAGAAACCAAAAAAATGAAGAGAGGAAGCAACAAATCAAAGGAAGATCAACTGCAAAAATACAAGATATTGTGAGCAAAGTGCAATGCTTAAGGAGGGAATAGTCACTTTACCCCAAATACATATTCTACCCATCCCTAGGCTTACAATATCAGCCAATGAAAAGTCCTACATGATTCTAAATTGAGTGTTCTCACATTAGTGGATACTTACATGATTGTCAAGCTTATGGTATCTCAGTGCATGCATTGAATATTTTTTTGAGTGTGAGTGACTTCCAAAACATCCTAAAATCTAAATACATTATATTGTGAGTTGATTAGGACTTTATTTATGGTAAGGAAAATTGAAACATGAGGATAAAAAGAATTTTTAACCCCTAATTGAGGAAAGATAAATAGACCTTGTCAAAACTTAAGTACATTTGAGGTACTATTTGACACTATAGAAATTACTTCTAAGTTAATCTTAATTTTTTTTTAAATTAATTAGAGATAATTTGATCATGATGCTAATTTTTGGTACCAATTGAAGTCAAGAAATGAATTAATTTCATTCTTCGAATATTTACTAAGCACATACTTTCAAAAAAAAATATTTTTGTGAACTACGTTAGACCTGATTCTTTCTATGCAAGATACATACGTGATCCTATCATAGGGTTCAGTCTCACTGAATAAATATTTTTTACATCCCTGAAAGGTATAATATTGTGGTATTTTTTTTATAAAAAGAATTCAAAAAGAATTTCAAAGTTCCTCATCCAAAACTGGGGCATATTTGTTTTTAAAAAATATATATCTCACTTACCTCGGCAGGGTGCCGGATTGTGCTTTAGGGAATAAAACTTCCTAATCTCCTTTTTTAAGTCTTCATAGGGTACGACATTCCATAGGTGTCATTTTAGGAAATGAACTGTAATACCCCGATCATTACTTAAGCCTAAATCCGTCTTTTGAGTGGATATGTATGACTTTCAAAGTGACTTATGTTTAAACCATGTTTTATTTCTCTAATTTCTACTTTTTTTCATGTAAATAATTGAATAAGATTTACATCGATACCAATTTCATCAAAAT
>NC_061119.1:155316408-155367397 GCF_002878395.1 Capsicum annuum | reverse complement strand
TGTAAATAATTGAATAAGATTTACATCGATACCAATTTCATCAAAATCCGACATCAGACGAGGGAGTTATGACCGTTTTACTAAACATTATCCGATAGCCCAGGTTTGACGGTCGACCTGGCCGACCGTCAGGTCCCTGGTGGACCTTCGAGTGCCTCGTCAAGCCAAGGCAGTGACTCCTTTTTTAGGCCATCATGCGATGGTCAAGTTGGTGGACCGTCAAAAAGTTGACGGACCGTCAAGGGGTTCGTCAGGTGAGACAAAATGTCTCATTTTTGGCCCTCGAGTGACGGATGACTTGATGAACCGTCAGTTTCTGAAGGACCATCACTTCGACCGTCACGTCGAGGCAGAACATTCCAATTTCGGCACTCGAGTGATGGACGATTTGGTGGACCGTCAGGAGACTTGACGGACAGTCAGATCGACCGTTATAGGCCCCGATCAACGAATTTTAGCTTTTTCAAAAGGGCATTTTGGTCATTTCTGATCTTTGTTGCCTTATATATACATCGAAGTAGTAAAGAGGAGATCATTTTCTCCTATTTCTCTCCAATTTCTTCAAGAATTATTTAGAAAACTAGGGTTTTCTCTCAACCCAAAAATCAAAACTCCTTCCAAGAAATTCAAGGATCTTAGCTAAAATATGTAAGGAAGAAGTTCCCAACAAGTTTCTAAATCTCCAAAATTATAATCCAAGGTATGTAAGGCTTGAACAAGAACACTCCTTTCATTCTTGTGCCTAAAGATTTACTTTCTATTATTGATTTACATGATTTTGCAAGTGGATTTACACCCAAATTTCTTTATTTATGATTTATGAGATTTGAGTTGAATTAGTTTGATATTTATGATTATTTCACCATCATGTTTCTTAAATTGAGAATTTATTCCATGAGTTGTATATTGTCATTACGTATTGATGATTTCTAAGCAATTTAAGACAAGTGTCATGAGTTATGCCTTTCCATGAGAAATTTGACTATTGAATATATATCGATATTTGAGATTGAAAGTCAAGAATTAGTCCTATGATGTTTCCTTGAAGCTTTGATATTTGAAAATGATTCGAAAAGCAAATGTACTTGATGTTGAGAAAGATTGTGTTAAGTTGAGTCGGGTTAGGAATCCGCAAGATGTTTATGATTTGCAGATGAGATGTATATTTATGTTTTGGTCTTTAAAATAAACCCATGAGTTGATATTTATTAAGGTGGATTTCCTAACACGTTCTGAGCTGAGTCTGGGAGAAGTATTTAGCACCGAGCGGGAAATATGGTATTTTCCTAAAAATATGTGCCATCGTAGGATTGATATTGATAATTGTGGGCCAGAGGCCGAGTATGGGATTGTGATAACGAGATTGAGGTTGTACTCCAAGGAAAGAGTACGACACCTCCGCCAATGTAGGGTTCTCTCCTTAGGAGGACAAAACGTTGAACTTCATGCGGCTCACATGGTGTAGTTATGTCGGTTATAAAAAACTCCCACGTCCATAATGATCTAAGTATCATGAGTCATCGAGTCACTCTAAGTCATGAGTCAAAGAGTTTGAGTTGATTTAAATTATTTATGAGATTTATGAAGAATATGTTATTACTGATGACTTGATGTTTTAGATAATTCAAGCGAAGAGATTTATTATTGTCAGCATACATGATTTTCTTATACATTTATGATATTATTTAAAATGTTGTATCCATCCCCACATACTCAGTACATTCCCAAGTATTGACTCTCATACTCTTTTATATTCTATATTTCCTCATAATATAGGCTCAGGTGCTCAGTCTCAGCAGCGATAGTGATCTTTGAGTACCTTCATCTACATTTTTGTGGTTAGTGAGTCCTCATGGTTTGAGGACCTGTGTCTCCGATTTTGTCTTGTTAATAGATGGTTGTTTGCTTTCAGTTCAGTATGAGTCAGTTGGAGATCTGTCTCAATGGCTCCTCAGTCCTATGTAGTAGAGGCTTTGTCAGACTAGTGTACCAGCGTGTACAGAGATTTTAGTATTTTATTTGAACAGGGCAATATTACTTCGTGTTTCAGTATGTTCATGACATGGTCATTCCTCTTTATCTTAGCATGATTTGTGCTATAATGAGTTCTGAAAGGGATGATAGGATTAGAGGGTTAGCTTGAGGCCACGTGTGGCCTTGAGCATCATGTAACGTCTCGGGATAGGTTCTTGGGGTATTACATGAACTCTCTTACTTTTCTTTTTTATGTTTTCATAGGGTACGACATTCCCTAGTTGCCATATTAGAAAATGAAAGTTTCTATTTTTCTCCTTTAATTCTTCATAGGGTACAACATTCCCTAGTTGTTATTTTAGGAGAAAAATTTTTGTATTTTCTTTCTTAATTCTTCATAGGGTATCTCATTCCCTATTTACCTTTCAGGAAATAAAATTTCATAATTTTCTCCTTTAAGTCTTAATAGGGTACGACATTCCCTAGTTGCCATTTTGAAAATGAAATTTTTTTTTTATCTTTGAAGTCTTCATAGGGTACGACATTCCCTAGTTGCCATTTTAGGAAATGAAATTTTCTATTTTCTTCGTCTTCATATGGTACAATATTCCCTAGTTGTTATTTTAGGAAATAAAATTTCATAATTTTCTTTTTTAAGTCTTCGCAGGGTACGACCTTCCCTGATTGTCATTTTAGGGAACAAACTCCATATTTTCTCCTTTTAGTCTTCATAGGGTACGGCATTTTCTAGTGGCCATTTTGAAAACAAAATTTTTTAGTTTCTCCTTTAAATCTTCATAGGGTACGATAATATCTAGTTGACATTTTTGGAGATGAAATTTTCTATTTTCTTCAACTTCATAGGGTACAACATTACCTAGTTGTCATTTTAGAAAATAAAATTTCATAATTTTCTTCTTTAAGTCTTCACAGGGTATGACATCCTCTAGTTATCATTTAAGGAAACAAAATTTCGTATTTTCTTCTTTATGTCTTCATAGGATACGACATTCCATAGTTGTCATTTTAGAAAACAAACTCTCCTATTTTTCTTCATTAAATCTTCATAGGGTATGATATTTCCTAGTTCTCATTTCATGAACAAAATCCCCTAATTCTTTTGTTAAGTCCTTCCAGGTTACAACATCCCCTAGTTGCCATTTTAAAGAATAAAATTCCCTAATCTTCTTCCTTAATTCTTCATAGGGTATGACATTTCCTAGTTGCCATTTTGGGAAGCAATATCTTTTTTCCTTTTACTCTTTATGTCTTCATAGAGCACGACATTCCCTAGTTTCATTTTAAGAAGTAAATATCCTAATTCTTTTTAATGTATTCGCAAGGTATAACATCCCTTGGCTGCATTATTGAGAACAAGAATCTTATTTTATTGCGTACCTGGTTTAGAATTCTATTATTTTCATTAATTTATTATATATTTTTAAATTATTTTATAGTTTTGCTAATAACTCACAAAATTTTCCTAGTACAAACTGGGCAGAAAAATTTTGTCCGTCTTTGTTTGATTTTTCTTTGATGACATGTAGGTTTTTCTGCAAAGAACAAATTTGATGTCCAAAATTTGAGTCCCATCTCCTGTTAGAGTTTAGAAGAATGTTCCATCGTGAAGATAGTTAGAGTCATCTTTGCATATGTAGTGGCACAACATCTTAAGAGTTATCTCCTTAGCTTATGATCAACATAACAAGCACCCAACAATATTTTATGAGTTGTCCTTTGGAGGAGTGTCAACCACTCAATTCAAGTTTCAAGTTCAAGTATGAAATCCTAACTTCAAGATTAAATTTGATATCAATTTACCACCAGAAGAAGGTGAGGCGATAACTGAAGATCCAAAATGAAGATCTGAAGCAAGAGAATCAAGAGAAGTAGAATAGATAGGATCTCGTATTTTTCCTTTCTAGTTTCATTTTTTCTCCAATGTAATAAAAGGAGCCATAGACCAAAACCTCGAGGGGACCTCACTCGACTTTCTAACTGATCCTTTTATTCCTACACCTACTTGAACTACACGTGACTTGATTCTCTTATAACCTGAGATATGTAGGTTGCCCAAACTCAGGGTTGGGTCACACCTCTTTTATATTATTTATTCTCTAATTTTGAATAATTGGTTAGGCTAAAAATTAGTCATGTTTACTTCTATGTTTGAAAACTCCCCATTTTTTCAACCAAAGAGGGGCATTCTATAAACACTTAAATTTTGACCAAACCTAAGGTTTTACGCCATTTTAGTATTTAAATACTTTTTTGGGTCTAAATTAGGTATTTTGATATCATCTTATTTTTACTTATGTTAAAGTATTTTAAAAGTACAAATAAATGTAGTCACATACTAGACAAGTTATGTTTTTTTATATTATTTTCATTTTGTTTTATTTTTTCAGAAAACTTTTTTGAGAAAAGTTTCTTTTAATTTAGATTTCAATAAATAAACTAGTAATTTTATCATTCTCCTAATTATATTTTATCTTATACTAGTTATAAATTTTTCTTATATTTTATTACTATAAAATTAGTTAGTTAATATATTTTTAATATATTTAAAAAAAAAGTTAGATAAAGTCAAATACTAAGCTACCAAACCACCCCAAAATCCCACTTCCACTTAACCTCCCCAACTCCCCATGCAAACAACAATATTAACACACGCACAGAAGGAAAAAAAAGAGGGGAGAGAAAAACATTCTAGAGAACATCACAAAAGAAAAACAAAATTGAGGGAGAAGACAAGAAAGAAAAAATCACAACACATGCAATATACACAAACAACAAAACCAAATACCATAATACCATGCAAATAGTAAACAACAATTTTCATACACACATATGACCAAAAAAAAACATACAAAGCAAGAGCACACAAATCAAGTTTGAGGTTTTTGTTTGCTGTTTTAAGTTTGAGACTCCTAAGATCAGTAGATTGTAATGACTTTATTGTTGTGAATTGATCTTCTCAAAAGGTATCTTTTAATTTTTCTTGTATAATTTAGCATTTCAATTATGCGATACTTGATTCTGATATTGTGAAGTTGCTCATATTTTGATGAATATTTAAATTTATGCTATCAAATATATTTTTTTTTATTAAATATGCCTTTATATAATTTGATGTCACAAAATTTTATGTCAGACACATGTTCAAATCATCTAGTTGCTAATTCATCATAGAACTATTACAATTTCACATAGAAATATGAAGGCTCACATTTGGAATAGGTAATTGGGTCTGATGTGTTTTCACTTGATGTTTGGTGTAAAAAGTCATTCTTTAAGTTGTCATTTTTACTTACTATTTAATAGGTTTATTCATAATTTGCTGATTTCAGTTTACATTAAGAAGTGATTTTGTTTAATTCAATGAAAAAAAATTTGACAATGTTTGAAGAGTAGAAGTCAAGTATCAATCATGCACTTTAATTAGTTATTTTGTATACATTTAGAATCAACAAAATAAATGATTTTGTTTGAATAAACCTTTTTAATTGTGCCTTCAATGGATTGTGCCAAGATCAAATTCTAAGATCTTTTAATTAAATGTGAGAATAGGGTAAAATTGAGTTCAGATTTATTTTAAACCTCATTGCAAATAAGAGAGGAAAGAGAATAAAAGGTGAGAAGACAATATAGAAAAAGAATAAGAATAAAAAAAACGTTGTTAGGGAAAAAAATTATTTTTTGTGACTTCCTGTAGCACTATATGTGGGTCCATGTGAATTCATTTTTGGGTCTCTTGAGATTTTCAATTGCTAATTACTACTACTAATTTCACTACTAAGATAACTATACATAGTTTAAATTAAGAAATTTTTATTTCATTGATATTAATTTATAAAATATACAAAAGAATTTATTGAGTTTAGATTTTTGATCGAAAGAAATTAAAATTTTAATACAACTAAAAGTAAACGATGAAGTTGGAAAGGCCTGCTACTGACTATTCGTTATAATAAAATTAACATACCATTTTAAAGCCAATCTAATTAGGATTGGTATATTTTTAAACATGTTAGAATCTTATTTAGACTTGGAAAAAATGGGAGCGATCCATAAATGCCTCAAAGGTGCGAGAAATATACCAAAATTCATGGTATGACTAGAAAGTACTGCTACCGGCAAGCCACACATTCATATAACAAGACATTTTTTAATAAATAAAAACAAAAGCAGGATAGAAGTTACTTTTAGGCTAACAAAATATTATAAATCCAAAAAAAAATAATTTGAGCTGGACATAAGTCATTAAAGTGACCGTGCTAGAATCACGGGACTCGGTGGTGCCTCATACCTTCCCCTTGATCAATAGAAGTTTTATCCGGATTTCTAGTTTGCAAACCAAAAATTAAGAGTCATTTTCTTTTGAATGGGGATTCAATAAGGTGACTTGGAACACCCAAACTCAATTTCAAGTGGCGATTCTGTAAAATATATAATCTCTTTTCAAAACATCATTTTAATTGAAAAAACTCATTTCCTCTAAAACCAACTCCTTAGCGGAGTTGGTGGTAAAAATAGGGGTGTGAAAAATATGGTTACAAAATAATAGATAGAGTTTGTTGATGTTGTTATTTTTTTTTGATTTTCTTCTATTTCCAAGGAACATACCGGTGTATGCCTAGTGCTCGAAGTCAATCAAATCCCATGATTCCATTTAATTCCTAAACTTGAGAGAACTTTGAGACCAAATCAAAAGATGGAGAAAGAAGGATTTCATGATCAGGGAGCCCTGTACGAAGTGGTTCATAATGACCCACCAACATTGAATCGACCACTTCAGCATGATGTTTAGGAAATTTCAAAGCAAGTTACTATTCGATTAATGGCTGAGGAAAATGCTTGGCAAGCAACTACTTGACGAGTAAATTGATCTTCTTTTGCTAGTATAAATTGATCTAGAAGAAGATTTAGGGTATGTTGAGTGATCACGCCCAAACTAAACCTTCACATAAGGCTATTGTGGTCATTGTAAAAATATAGTAACCCAACTCATATTGGGATCGAACCTAAGACAACACGTAGAATTATGGCTCGCACTTGCTGTAATCAATGGGTAAAATTGGAAAAGTAAATAGGGGGTTTCTAGTGACAATATCAACCAAGTAACCATATGTAACTTTAGTTGTAAACAATCGGAGATGAATACTAGAGCTGTGTTCCCTTTGGATTCTTAAATCTGTAGGTTTATCGTGCATTATTGAACCAACCTAGTACTTTTCATGCAAAATCTAATAAGTTATGTACCATAAACGATCTTGTGGACTCATTGAAAAATTTCATCCTTTACCTTTTGAGTCTTAAGATGTTGCATTACTAACTCTTATCCTAGATCTCAACTAATTATTACCTTTTGAGTCTCTATTTATAAGATGATAGATAAAAGTCTTACATAGATGATAGTGGTTATCCTAGATCGACAATTACTCTTCAAATTACTGTTGTGATTATCTTTTCCTAGTCACTACTCCTCTTTCGGAGTAAGTAGCAATAATCTAGGTGGGATCCTAACATCTGCAACCACTAGAACAGCTATCCAGTTAAAGATAATACAATGCATGCACAAGTACTGGTTCAGAACAACTTTACACTTCCCCAACTTCATCAATATGCCAGGGTTCCTACAACCCTAGCTAAGGGTTTTAGCTACTCATGCTTGTGAAACGATCAATAGAATTCATGATGAAAGATATTAAATAATATCATAAGAATAATTGAATAAACCTCAAAGTCTGAAACTAAACTATCAATCAAAGTCAATACAAGAGCAACCCTAAGATTAAATTGGAATCATGGAATCAAAATATAAGTAGTAAGTGTTAAGAGTACGTAACCTAACTACAAAACATCCAAAGAGTATATATAGTATACAAGAAACCCTAAAAATCAAAGCCTGAATGAAAAAGTAAAAACAAAGTTGGTGGACACTTACTTAGGCCTTGTACAAACCGTATGTAACACATACGGACCGTATGTTGACCTAGGTAAGTGCAGACTTCAAGTGTAGATCTTGCAGCTCTCTGGAATTTCAAACTCTACACTATCCAAGGTCACATACGGACCGTATGTGCCACAAATAGATCAGATGTGGCATAGGATAGTGCAATGTCTTTTCTCTACTTCTGAGCCTCTGGACTTTTGATCTCTGTGCTATCTTGGGTCACTGATACGCCCAAATTACAAATCTCTTATGTGAATGTAAGAGGTCACTGTCAAATATAGAACCCAACTAGGTTGGGGTCGAATCCCACAGGAAATATGGCGCTAATTAAGTTGTATGCAGATTAGTTGACTTTTAATTGTTCATTTTCATAAAATAAATAAGGAGGATTTGATTCAGTTCACAAATTAATGGTTTCAGTTTAACAAGATGAAATAAGTGTAGTAGTATTCAAATTCAGAGAAAGAGCAAGCTAGGGTTATGTCCACCTTGTAGTTTTCAATACTTTCTAACTCTGGGCTTCACTAATTCATACATGCATCATGCTTATAGAAAAACGTATTGTATTTAATAACATAATCCTAGTGTTTCTCAACCATCAAAGACTAATTCACTTTAGTTCTCTTGAATCAAAAATGTTTACCAAAAGTAATACGAAATCTCCAAGTAGTTAATCTTTCTAAGGCATTAACATATGAAGTAGGGGTTGGTAATCCTATTTTCTTGTCACTACTCTCCTTTCCGAACTACAACCTTTCTTTCGAACAAGTTGCATTTTAAGGCATATCCTCTATGTTTGCAACCATGAGAACTCAAGATAAACGAAGAGAGTATGATGTAAACAAATCAATGCATAATGAATTCAAAACCCAAAGTAATAGTATGCTACAAGGCTTCCATAAATCTAACTAATAAACTTAGCTACTCATGAATAAAATGAAAATCACAATAGAAATATTCATCATACCAAAAACTAAAAGACGATCTTGGTGTGCGAATACTGAGAGCAAGAGCAAAAAATGTTTTTCTTTCTCTCTCAAGCTAAGCCACCCTTCTCTGCACTTTAAAAAAAATACGGAATAATGAATTCTCAATAAAAATTCAGCATTAAGCCTTTTAATAATCTTTTCTCTCATAATTTCCTTCTAGGTCCCTGAACTAATTATAAATGACAAACTGGTCTTGGCATAGTTTCTAGGCACCATATTTGGTCAAGATTGTAGTTTCTAGGCTCCACATTTGGTCCAGGTTGCTACTCTCTCTTGTGTCATATGCCATCCGCATTCCATAGTCCCATAATGTCTTCATCTACCTCATTAATGCCTGAAATCATGCTAATCACATCAGTTAGCTCAATTACATAGAAGTAGAGTAAAAACATAAGAAACTAGGCATTTTGTTCTCTAAACATAGCTAAAATATGGATAAATTATGGTGCTTAGGCGTATAAATACACCCAAGATCACATACGCTAAGTAAGTGGCACATACGCCCAAAATAGCCTCACTAAGTAGTCAAAAACTTCACTTTTTCATCTTTTTCTTGAGTTTATCATCCAAAACCTAGTTTCCTACAGAACATACATAAAACACATCATATGTAGCAAAACGACCTAAGAAACTTGCATATTTTCATCATTTTAAGCACCAAAAGTTCTATATTTTTATAGCACATCAACATCCTCAACTTAGAACGTTTGTATGTCCTTAGGTAAAACAATACAACAAAACAAAAACATGACACTTAACTAGGAGAATCTAAGCTATCTAAGGCAGGCAGTCATCATTTTAAGCTCAAATACATTACCCCATCCTTTTTGAACAAGTAAAAACAAACTGTATATGATCATGAAGAACAACAGTGTGACACAATGGGATTAAGATATGACAGTTACATTAGCAACAACTAATCATGCATATCTACAAGATACACTGCATGAACAAGTAAGCAGCTAGTAATGCAATCTATGTGCCCTTACAATCAAAGAAGTCCCACTCACTCATATGAAATAATCATGTTAATGAAGGGACGGTCAAGAGATACTGACAATCAAAAGAGAATTTCAACCAATGTGCATCAAATACCTTAGGCTTGCTCTTATATTCTTTACCTTGGTCATCAGACAGACAAGTTAGGATCACTATAGGACTTTATTCAGCTTGTAATGTAGGCTTGGGGGTTGTATGGTACATATGGATATATCAAGTGACTAAGACTTGTTGGCACTACACTAACTTTGGGGTCCACACTTTAACCAATTTCTTTTTATTCCACCCTTATTTGTCCCTTTTATTCTTTATTGCACATTCATATTGGGTGTGGTTTCTTTTATTCATTCGTTTTTCTTTTTTTTCTTTTTTTTCTTTTTTTTTCTTTTTTTTTCTTTTTTTTACTACCGCACCCAGCCTTACTAAATTTTTCTCTCATTATTTTTGCACTTCTTCATACCCACTCTATATCACGCACCCCTATGATAGACACCCTCAACTTAGGCGATTTGCCTGAGTTAAGTTGCACATTGTCCAAGGAGGACCACAGGTAAAACAAGTTCATTATAATAAAATTGTGAAGGTGAAAGGTGAAAACTAAGAAATAGGCTTCAATGCTCAAAAATGGGATCAAGGGATATTATTTCACACCGGGAAGGTTGTTTATGCTAAAAGTGGACTAAAATAAAATATGGCCTATGATACTTTCATAACTGACTATCCTACAACCTAGGGAAGAGTAATCAGGAAAGTTTTGGATTTACCATACAAAGGGAATTAGCTAGCATCTCTCACACACATGGCACAAAATCACATCACAAGCTTTATCTGGTTCATGCACAATTTAGCAATGATTATCATGTCCCTAATTCTAATGTCATAACAAGATCCACAAAAGTCACACATGTATAAATTCACACAACTCTAAAAACCAAATTTTGGAGGGGTATCATTTTTCTCAAAATCAATAAAAAGTATGATAACTTACCCTAAATACTCAAAATATCCTAATTACATAAAAAAATACAACACAAAACAAAACAGATCATGAAACAAATTTTAAACCTAGACATTTCGATTCTATAATCATAGCATGGCCGACAAGAAAAGAAGCACGACAATAAAACTCACTGCGACTATGGTATATCCCACCCAACTGAAAACTATGCACCGTCCCAGTACACTAAATAAATCTAAAACAAAGGAGTGAGAATATACTTGGGAAGCCCTAGGTGCCCATTTACCTTAAGGTGTTTCCCAAAAAGTGCCTGATTTACTGTCGTGACATGACTCAGCTGCCTTGGCTACTCTGATTTTGCCAAGGTCTATCTCAACATAGACTTTTACTTTCTTAAGGTTTCCCATGTAGTGCTTCACCCGCTGCCCATTCACCTTGAATAGGAATTATACATCACACTTTATTTCGATAGGACTATGTAGGAACACCCGCACCACGGTGAATTTTATATACCATATAGACTTCAGTTTATTAGGGAAAAAGCTAAGTCTTGAATTATAAAACAATACCAAGTCACCGGGTTTAAACAATTTTTTCTTGATTCTCTTATCATGACACAACTTTATTATTTTTGTGTATATGGCAGAACTTTCATAAGAACGGAGTCAGAACTCATCCAACTCATTTACCTTGACCAATCTCGATTTTGCTACATCACGCCACTCAAAATCTAGCCTCTTCAATGCCCATAGTGCCTTAGGATCAAGTTTAATTGGCATATGACATGCCTTGACGTACACAAGATGATATGGGGAGGTATCTATGAAAATCTTATAAGCTGTCTGGTAGGACCACAAGGCATCATCTAACTCTTTTGACCAGTCAGTCCTATTGGCATTTACAGTCTTCGGAAAGATAGACTTGATCTCTCTATTGGATACCTCCACTTGCCCGCTTATTTAAGGATAATAAGGTGTTTCTACCTTGTGCCTTACACCATATTTATCAAGCAGAACTTTAAATAACCATTTGCAAAAGTTAGACCCACCATCACTGATAATTACATGTGGAGTCCCAAATTGAGAAAATATGTTTTTCTTTAAAAAAGTGGTGACACTTCTACTTTTATTGTCTGGAAGGTAACTGTCTTCACCCATTTTGAAACTTAGTCTACCGCCACTAAAATATACCTCATACCATAGTATCTCATGAACGATCCCATAAATTAATCCCCCATACATCAAATAATTCTATCTTCAAAATAGGTGTCGTGGGGAGTTCATGGCGTCGTGAAATGTTACCTTGACATTAGCATTGGTCACAGGATTGAGAAAAATGGTGAGCATCCTTATATATCATAGGCCAGTAAAAACCACACTGTAGAATTTTATGGGTTGTACGGGCACCACTATGATGACCCCCAACTAGTGATGAATGATAACCTTCAAAAATGCTCATCGTCTCCACCCCGAGATGCATATCCGAATCACACCATCAACACAAATCCTAAAAATTTATGTCTTATCCCAAAATAAATTCCTCACATCATGCATAAATCTCCTTCACTGCTGGAAGAATAGCTCTTCTAGGACAAGATCACTTGCCAAATGCCAAATAATTGGCAAAATCAGCAAATCAAGGAATTAAGTCTTAAGATGCTTCCAAGATCCACTCATCTGGAAAAGTATCATTTATGTCTATCTCATCCTATACATTTTGCATTGCCCTTACTTTAAGCTTGGACAAGTGATCTGCAACTTGGTTTTTAGTGTCTTTTCGATCTTTCACTTTTAAATTAAACTCTTGTAGCAAAAGCACCCAACAAATCAATCTCATCTTGGAATAATTTGTTGACATCAAGTACCTCAAGGCTATATGGTCTTTGTGGACTATGATTTTAGTCCAATCAAATAGGACCAAAATTTCTCGAAGGCAAAAGACACCACATATAACTCTTTCTCAGTAACTATATAGTTCTTTTGTGTGGAGTTTAAAGACTTATTAGTGTAGTAAATGGAGTAAAGGATTTCTCCCTCTGTTGGCCTAGCATAATAACTAATGTCATTCTATTTGTAGGGCACATAACCTCAAAGGGTGCAAACCAATCAGGGGACACAATGATTAGAGTCAAAATTAACCGCTCCTTAAGGAACTTGAAGGCTTTTGGGCATGCATCATCAAACTAAAATTTCACCTCTTTCTCCAAAAGTTTTCTTAGAGGATTTGAAATTTTAGAAAAGTCCTTGATGAACTTTCTATAAAACCTTGGATGGCACCAAAATCTCCATATACCTCTAACTGAGACTGGTGGTGGAAACTTTTCAATTACCTCAATTTTTTATTTGTCTACCTAAATACCCTGATTGGAGATCTTGTACTCGAGAACGATACTTTCATTTACCATAAAGTGACATTTTTCCCAATTCAGCACCAAGTTGCATTCTTGGCATCTCTACAGTACACTATCCATGTGGTCCGAACAATCTTCAAAGGAGTCTCTAACTACTGAAAAATCATCCATGAATACCTCAATCGTGTCCTCTACCATATCTAAAATATAGACACCAGGCATCGCTGGAAGGTAACAGGAGCGTTGTTTAACCCAAACTACATTCTCTTGGGTGCAAAAGTCCCATAAGGGCTAGTAAATGTCATATTTTCTTGGTCCTTGGAAGAAATAACAATCTAATTTTAACCCGAGTACCATTCAAGAAAACAATACCAAACCCAACATGGTAATCTTTCAAGCATTTTATCCATAAAACACATTGTGAAATGGTCCTTCTGGGTCCAAGTGTTCAGCTTTCTATAGTCTATTCAAACTCTCCAATCGGTCATGGGTCTCTTAGGTACAACTCATTCTTCTCATTGGGAACTATTATAATACCACCCTTCTTTGGCACGTATTGAATCAGGCTTACCCATTTGCTATCTGTAATGGGGTAAACCACTCCAGTATCTAACCATTTTATAATTTTATTCTTCGCACCTCCTACATAGAAGGGTTTAATCTATGTTGATTCTCAATGTTGGGAACACATTTCGGCTTAAGCTGTATTTTGTGAGTACATATTGTAATATCCCGTAAGATTCTTGACACATTTCTAGCTACCAAACGCATGTTCAAAGGTGTCCACGGCATTAATTCACACTAAGTAAAAATGACTTAGCCATTTTAAGACCCCAAGATTTTGAAGATTTTATTTTTTGCCTTCTTGAGTTTAAAACATCAATTTTTGAGTTGAAATATGTTTAGGAATGTTAAAAGGGTCATTCGAGAGAGTTTTAAAATTTTTGGATTAGGTTCGGGGTGTTTTTGGACCTTAGAGGTAGAATGCCTATGCCACAAAGGTTGTGTTCTTCCTATAGCCTTATCAAATGTTCAGGGGGGCATTTTAGTCCTTTTCTCTCTCCCCAAATCATCAATTCATGAATTAAAAACCCCAAGTGGGATATTATTTCCCCCATTCCCCATTAGTTAACACGTAAATCTCATCCTTATTTTCAAGAACGTAAATTCAAGCATCTTCCCAATAATTCAACCTTTCAGGGTCCCAATTGCAAGTTTTTTCTTAAAAACTTCAAGCAAGCAAGGTATGTGTGGTATTCATCAATGGATTTCTTCCACTCATTGAGTCCCAAAAATCCCTTTTTATTCAAGAATGAACTCATTACCCCCTTTTCATGAAATTTAAATGTTAAGTATGAATTGTCCATGTTCTCTTACAAGTTTTGAATTCAAGCCAATATGTTTTCTGATGTGAATTATGTTATTACAGGCTTTGAATTTAAATCACCCATATCATATTCAGTTGACACCACTTAATTTACCAATTCATGAATTAAACCATGTGAACATATTGGCCTCCCAAGTTTTTTTTTGGTGAACACAACATTCTCATTAATATAACCAAAATTTGAACATTACATAGCAGTAGCAGAATTTGGACTATCTACTATCCTCAATAATGAACCTAACACTGAATACTACATATTTATAAGTATCTACATTCTTCAAAGGAAAAGTATTCAGCTTCTGCACTATCTCATGCCATTTTAATATCTCCCTACCCTTAATGTGTACCTGGATAACTATCTCCTTCAGTACTTTTGCACTAGTGAACCTCTTCTGCTGGAACCTAATGTAGTTTTTTTCCCTCCATATAACAACAACAACCATAGCAAACACACGGTAGTAGATCTCTTTTAGTGCATTCTTCTTCTATGCCTTAAGACATGCCATCCATATCTTATTTTTCCAATCCTTGATAGTTCTGTTCATTCCAAGCCATACACATAACCTGCTCCATATTTCTCTTGTAACAGTACATCCAAAGTATAAGTGATGAAAGGTTTCATCATGTAACCTACAGAATACACATTCTGGGGGCACACTGATACATAGTCTCAGAAGTCTGTCCATAGTAGCCAGCCTTTATTGTAGATCTAACCAGAGTATAAATATGAATCTGGGATGAATGGACTGTTTCATGACAATACTCTTCCATTCAGCTTTAGGATGTTGAGGTATCAGAGTTAAGTACATCTTTTGGATCGAGAACTTCCCATTCTTTTAATTTTCTCCTAACACTGTATGTAAATCTCTAGGTTGCTGGCCTTGTAATATATCATCTTTGGATGCAATGATTTTTCTCACTACCCAAGAAGCATTCCTAGTAATTTGGACTGCACTCACATCCATATTTCTGATATAGTAACTATGAACCCACCTAATCCACAGACATTCTTTTCTTCTTGCCACATCCCAAAGTTGCTTCAGTATGGAAGCCTTGTTCCAAATACACAAATTTATGATGTTCAACCCCCATACAGCTGGAGGCGTACACACTTTATTCCATGAAACCAAAGCCTTTTTAGAGACTGATATAGAGCCTGTCCATAAGAAAGTTCTACAAATTTGCTCAATGGCTTTCATAACCTTCTTGGGGATCAAAAAATTTATACCCAATATACTTGAACCCCAAACAAGGTTGATTTGATGAGCTATAGTCTCGATTTGATGAGCTATAGTCTCCCAACATAAGAGAGAAGCTTAGCTAACCAACATGTAACTCTGGCTGTAATCTTTTCAATTAAAGGTAGGTACTGGTTTATATGCAGTTTTTTGGAATCCAGAGGCATACCAAAATATTTAAAGGGTAGGGCTCCTTCTATAAAGCCTAAACTGTTTTTAATGTTCTCCTTCTGTGTATCCTGTACTCCAGCTATATATATATCACTCTTAGCTTTATTAGCATGTAACCCTGAAACCTGTGAGAATCTCTGAAATGCCTCATACAACAATTTTATAGATATCAGATCAGCTCTGCAATACATCAATAGGTCATCTGCAAAACAAATATGAGTACTTTGTATTTTCCTGCATTTAGGGTGATAGTTAAAATCACCATTTGAGTGCAGCTGATTTAATTCCCTTCCTAAATGTACCATAGCAAGCGCAAATAAGTAAGGTGACATAGGATCACCTTGTCTTAATCCTCTTTTAGCCCTGAAAGGAGGAGTAAGGCCTCCATTGATAAGTAGAGAGTATGAAACAGTGGTAACACACACCATAATCCATTTTATGAACATTGCAGGGAAGCCTATGTCAACCAGCAGTTTTTCAAGGAAGCTCCATTCCACTGTATCATATGCCTTCCTCAGGTCTAATTCTAAAACACATCTAGGTAAAAGCCCCTTCCTTCCATAGCCTTTAACTATCTCATGACTTACTAAGATATTATCAATAATGCTCCAATCCACGATACTCCCATATTCAAATTCATGGATTTTTTTTAGTTTAGTGAAATATACTATATTTTGGGTCTTTGAATCATGAATTTCCTTACAGTGTTACATGTTTACATTTTCAAGTAACAAGTCAGTCAGATCATAATTTTATTATCATATTAAGATTGGCATGTACATGTTGAGCACTTATCAGTAAAATACCATATCATGTTAAATGAAAAATAATACCAGCGTTATTCAGTTGGTAGAAACACTTAGCACCATGTGAATATAGGGATGGTGACTCCCCCTTCTGTTAGGCATGAATCGTTAGTAGCAATCCTATGTGCTAGACCTAAAGAACCACCATAGATTATGAGGGGTTACCACTAATAGAGGCAAGACACCCTCATCATTCAAGACATCATCCTTGTGGATCCACATTGTCAGCCATGTGTTGGTACACCTGGGAAGGTACTAACACCCTTCCAACTGGGGTTACAGGTTGGACCATGATTAGCTCAGATTAGGGCATGTTGATTGTAGTTAGCTTGACATGACCCAAACTTGAGCCTAGTCGTGTCAGATGCCTCAAGTCCAACTGGGACTAGAGGCTACCCCCACTATCCAAATATCACTGCCTAACACCCTATGCCGGATGAATTTTGAACATATAACAAGATAGAACAATAAATAATCAAAGACAATGATAAAATCCATAATCATAACCACCCATACATCCAACCAAATATCCTACTGGTGTCAGCCCTAATACCAATACCAATTCCAAGTCTGACACTAATACTGACACCGCCCTTTTCCATAGTAGTCACATAAAGCTTCTAACTGAAAACAAAAAAATCCAATTGGGAAATGCCCCAGACCATAGCCATAACCAAAGTCCAAGAAATAAGCAAAAGTGTGAAAAGATGTCCACAGTATGAAATGGAGTCTTTCAAAATATGGAAGCTCACCACTTCAGTCTAACACAAATGTTATCCCCAAATCCAAGTCACTAAGCAGGAGGAATAGTAGTAAGGCCGGTTCCTGCATCACATAGGGATACAGTGCCCGAAGATGGGTTAGCGGGTGAATGCTCGCATGCACTCAGGAGTAAGGATAAAATAATTTCATTATTCAACTCGAAGTAAATAGTCATATGCAATCACATACGTACATATATACACCATGATGGGAAAGGGAACTAGGTTTAGTGTGCATTAACCTGGGCTGTGTAGCTTGACCGTCCTAAAACCATCCACAGGTTATATGGGTCCAGTGTTACCCCTTGAATGAGCCCTAATACCTGTAGCTTCACGAACTAAATATATCATAGGGGCTAGGAATTCCCGCATAACCTTTGCCCTCCATGATACATATATACAAGTATAAACTTAGGGATTCTCGTGTACCCCATTAGGATATGGTCACCATAGATAACCCTCATGTCGGTAAATACGAGTTTCCAGTGTCTGCCCATTCGACTCATACCTTCACGGTTAGCTATCACAACCTGCCATTATTGCCTAATCAAAACATTTAACACATAACCAAACCACTAATTCCAAAATTCAAATATCAAGGCATTATGAAGCGGTATCTTCATACCAACAATAGCTTGCAAGCAATGCCATTATCCAATACTTAGGAGATTTCTATGAACCCCATAGGATTTCCAATCAACCAAAAATATGGCCTCCAAGTCCTTTCCAAATAATTTAATTCAATCAAACCATTTAGGGTTCCATTACCATATTATGCATACAAGGTTTTCAATAACAGTTAAACTATGTGACAAAAACACTCATTAGTATTTTAACAAACATGTTGAGGGCATATAGTTTCCAAAATCAAAAGCAAGAACCAATTAACCATTCCCATGCAAAAATAGGTTCAAACCAACATTATAACATGAAAACCCATAAATATAATATGGGAAAACATCCTCCAACCATTAGTAACCAAAACCCCCAACATTTATTCCAAAACCACACAAACCCACAATGATGCCATGAAAACCATTATGTAAAACATTTTTTTTGTTGAACTAAGAATAAAGGAGGAGTAACATGCCTTGGATACCCAATAAAACTAGGAGAAACCACCTTAAAAGCCTTAATTGACCACCTTAAGAAAACCTGAGCCTCTTTTTGAACTAAGAGTTTTGAGTTAGATTTTAGTGTGTTTGATTTGAGAATAGTAAGTTAATGGAGTCCCAAGAGTATTTTAAGTCATGGGGTCAAAAGAAGTTAAGAGGGGAAATGTCCAGAATACCCCCAACTTAAACTATAAAAATTACCGTAGGTGGGTACGGTTGGATCCCTCCACTCATACCCACATCATACGAGTGGTACCATCCAATCGTACCTAGAACAGAAAGTTGGACAGCCACATACTGTCAACCATATGATTCCCTTTGCACCACTCGGACCCATAACATATGAGTAGTACCCATAAGTCATATCTAAGATATAATCAAAGGGGTTGGATAGTGGACAACGTATGACTCCACAATACCACTCATACCCTATCCTTACGGCTCATAGTGAGCCACTCGTACTCAGAGCCAAGTCAATTTACCAAGTTCTAAATTAAGTGAAGGACCAAACCAACAAACCATCACCAAACCATATGAATCGTACCACCAAACCATAACCACAATAGAAACCTAACCAACACATAATGGACAACTCATGAGTTGGGTCACCTGACCCATACCCATACTATATGACACGTATGGTTAGTTGTATGATAATCAAAAGGTTAAAGAATTAGGAAATTTTCAAGGGACAAAACCTAGGGTGTTTCATAGCTCTCATAGTCTCGACATAATATTCATACCATATCATGCCAGGTTTGCATGCCTAAGTGTACAATTTATCAGTATTTAGTTGTTTAGTTTTACAGATTATCTCCGTGTATATTTAACTTGGTCTTGCATTCTTTTTACATATTCATACATCCATGTCTAGTGTCTATATGTATTTCAGTTGTCCCTATCGCACATACTAGTATATTCAAAGTACTGATTGCATACTTTCTTTTGTGCTATATTTTCTTATAACACAAGTTCAAATGCTCAGTTCCTTGATCGCTCTTAGTTAGCTCAATACCTCCTAACAATAGTGTGGTGAGTCCTCTTCCATCGAGGACATAATATTTTTAGTTACTTTCAGCATTTTATTTATTCTCAGACAATCTAAGTTAGTTGGGGGTTTATCCCATCAACTCCTCATGTTTTAGAGGCTTTCAAATAGACAAATTTGTTTTTCAGTTTTATCTTTAGTTCAGACATGTTGGGTGATGTTCTAATATTCCATTTTCACGGTATTTCTATTAGTTTAGCTTTCGCACATAATACGTTATTATTAATTTACTTAGCAGGAACCGGTTTGTAATGCCCCAAAAGTACCCCTGGATGTCACACAATGCTTAAGACTATGAATAACCCTAAGCTAACCCATGATATCTATTCAGCTTAAAACCCATATGAAAAATAAAATAGAATGTATAAAAAATGAAGATAAACCATTCTATATCTCAATATGAATCCTTAAATTCAGAAACCTTAAACAAACTTTATGAACTTAGAACATAACAGTCTGACAAGCCTCTATTGCTATCTAGAGAGCCACTGGGATAGACCCCAGCTAACTCAAACTTAAAATAGAATCCAAAGATCTAAAATAATATTTAGTCTTAAACATAAGTCTAATAAGTTGGTTCCTCACACTATAAGGACACACCAAAATTTGGGATGTAGGTGATGATGCCCATGGTCAATTGTGCTACTCAAAACAAGCACCAGAACCTACATTATAAGACAATGTAGCACATAGACATATATGTAGGTTAGTACTTTTGGAATGTACTAATTATGTGAGGATGAATGCATATGTAAAACAATATATATATATATATATATATATATATATAAACTTTCAAATAATGCATGTTAAGTGTAAATGACTCACCTTGGACTTGAGAAAAACTGAAGACTACAAGATCACAAAACATGGATAATGAATCATTTGAATAATCTTAGTGAGCCACAACACTTAGTATCTAAAATATTTACTTTTATTCTTTCTTATGGGAAATTTTTCTAACCAACATAAACCATGTGAGCTATCATGGAGTCCAACATCTTACCCACATTGGGGAGAGCTGTTCTAACCTTGCCATCAAAATAGAACCTTAACTTAAGTGATCACTGAACTTTATCCATATTGGGAAAAAGCTTAACCTATAGTGTCTCGTAGTTTCCAGAAATTTAAGATATGCTCATCTGCATTCCCTTATCGGTGCTAAATACTACTCTCAGAATACTTATATGCTCATACTTAAGAAGTTCACCTTAAAATAGTATAAGGGTTTATAAAATAAAAACCAGTTATGCTTCTCTTTACTTTAAATCATAATCAAGATGAACAGTTGTGGATTTTAGGTCTTATATTTAGATCAAAAGATCAAGATTTTCTTTAAGTCATATTATAAAACATATTAATGGAGCTTAAGAGCATAAACTTTTTGTAAATTTAGTACTTACACTTAGGACTTGGAATTCATGATTTATTTCATAGAAATTCATAAAAAAATATTATGTTCAATAATCACCTTGAAATCTTTAAAAAATATTCCATTCAAGATAATGAAATTCAAATCACAATATAAATCTCACAAGTGAAAACATAAATGTACGTAAACCTTGTTGCACTTAAAACTTTCAATCACATAGTAGTATCATACTTCAAGAATATGGTTATTTGGATACTAACCATGATTCAAAACAAGTATATTAAATAGAAAAATCATGCACTTTAGGCACAAGGATGGAAGAATAACCTTGTTCATAAACCACACATACTTGGAATTTCTTGACTTGTGAAGAGAGTTTGAACCTTGGGACTTAAAAGATGAGTTTTTGTGAGGAACCATAATCCATATGTTATTAAAGATAGAAAGAGAGATGATGTTGTTAATTGATTAAGGAATAGTGGAAAATAATGCCTCTTTGGGGGTTATAGGTCGTGGGTTGGAGTTATAAAAGAGAAAATAGCAAAAATCCCTTTAGTTGAACTTCACAAAAATTGATCATTAGTCTTTATGAGTCAACCATATGACTCGTATAGTCAGGGTATGACTAGGCCTATCAACTCGTAAGCTTGACAGAATCAAAGATTGTATACATTGTTCAACATACGAGTGGTAACATATGACTCGTGACCTATCTATACAACCTAAAAACAACCAATCATGTCTTTGATAGAACTTTAGGGATCCTACACTGATGAACTCATGACTTCCCTTCATAAGACTCATACCATGATTAATGATTTCTAGGGTCAATTCATACCTATAATAAACTTCAGCTACTCCAAACTGCCCTAGGTATGATTTACTATACATGAATCATATGATATATGTACGACTCAAGAAAATGAGTCATATGATGTACAGTAACTTACAGGTATGGAGTACTACAGGATCATGGGTTAGCTTGGGGTCACTTATGGCCTTAAGCACCGTGTTACAATAGAAGGTCGCCTCAGGTTATGAAAAACTTGCTATCAGAGCCTAAGGTTTTAAAGTATCCTAGGGTATCTGAAAGACACATTGAGTAGAGTTATGCATGGGTTTTGAAGTGCGCTACACTTACGTACAAGAGGCTACGAGACGTTTTAGGAAAGTTTTCCTTTTTTATATTCCTTATGGGTGCCGTATTTAGGTTATGTCATCTGCTTCTGTGCTTTACTATGTGTTTGTGTGATATCTTATGCCTTGAGCCGGGGGTCTTTCGGAAACAGCCTTTCTACTTCATCAGAGGTAGAGGTATGGACTGCGTACATCTTACCCCCCCAGACCCCACTAAGTGGGAATACACTGGGTTTGTTGTTGTTGTTGTTGTTGATGTCATGCAAAAGAGAATGGGCTCTATTTAATTTCAATTCTAACTCATCTTTCATTTACTTACAGAAAATGCCTTCCAGAACAAACAATGGAAGAAAAAATAGGGATCATCTCAAACCACCACCTGTTCAGGAAGATCCCTTGAACAAATATGTTTCTCACACCAAATTCATAGCCGTTTTTATAATTTTGGCCTATTTTGTGGATGCTCAGAATAACCAGTAGGCTATTGGCCCAAATAATTTAATGATGAATACAACTGTAGCTAAGATATGAGTCTTTGCTTAGATGAACCTGCCGGAGTTTTTTGGATCCAAGTTTAAGGAGGATCCATAGGAGTTTCTAGAATATGTATGAAAGGTAATATATGTTTAGGTATCTCTTCGAGTAAGAGTCCTAACTTAGTAGCTTATCAATTACCAAGAGTAGCTCATACTTAGTTTAAGCAGTAGAAGGAGGATAGAGGTGTTGAGGTAGGACCAATAGAATAAAAGTAGTTTTTCATAGGTTTCATAGATCAATTCTTTCCACTTGAGATGAGGAAGGCTAAGGTGTAGAAGTTCATCAATTTGAAATTGGTTAACATAAATGTGAAAGAATACTGGCTCAAATTCACTTAATTGGCGAGGTATGCTTCGACTATGATGGAGATTCTGGGTCTAGGATGAGTAAGTTCATGATGGGATCTTTTGATAAAGTGGTTAAGGAGTGAAAGACAATTATGTTGATAAAAAATATGGATATCTCTAGATTGATGGTCCATACTCAGCAAATTGAGGGGAAGAAGCTCAAAGAAAAGGAAAAAGAGAATAAGAGGGCCAAAACAGTTAGCTTCAACTTTGCTCAGTAGAGGTCTGATGGTGGAAATCATTCTTAGTTCTGCCAGAAATTTTTAACTCCAGCTCCATCTTCAGCCAGTGTGCCAGTACCTAAGTTCAGACAGGATAATAGTAAAACACCCTAGGTTTTGGTCCTTAGAAAATTTCTTAGTTTTGAGCTTCTGGACATTATATGACTTGTGGGTACTTGTTGTATGATAGGGTACGGTTTAGGGGATCTTGATCATATGTTAATTAGTGTGGTATGGATGGTTTCTATCAAAGGTACGAATGGATCATACTATTCATAAGTTAGGGTACTAGTAGTATGATGTTAAATTGTATGATGCCCTAAGTCTAGCCTAGAGAATTCTATTCTGCCTAAGGTACAGTTCTAGGTTACTTGTCGTATGCTTGGGTATGAGTAGACCTTGGTGGTTATACGTTGGATAGTGATAGAGTCTAAGGGATGACTAGGATATAAGTAGTTGGTACCACTCATTTGGTAGGGTATGGTTGGAGGGGGTGTGGTCGTGCCTTCCTGCAGGAAATTTGTACAGTTTAAGTTGGGGTATTCTGGATATTTTTCCTCTTAACCCCTCATGACCCTACAACTTAAAACACTCTTGGTACATTATTTACCCTACTATTTCAAAATAAAACACTTTAAACTCTCTCAAATCTCTCTCAATGCTCTTGGGTCAAGAAAGGCTAGGGTTTCCTTTAAGGTGGTCAATTTGGGGCTTATAAGGGTGGTTTCTCTCTATCTTCTTCATAATCTAAGGCATGTTAATCCTTCCTCATTGTTATTTCAACTAAAGGCATGATTTAATATATGGTTTTCATTGCCTAACTGTGGTATGGTTTTGTGTTTTGAATTATATGTTGGGGGTTTTGGTTATAAATGATTTGGTTATGGTTTTCCCATGTTTTCATGTATGTTTTTATGTTATAATGGTGGTTTGAATATGTTGTTGCATGGGAATGGTTAATTGGTACGTGGTTTTGGTTTTGGAAACAATATGCCCTCAACATGCTTGATAAAATGCCCATGAGAATACTTTTGTTACATTGTTGAACTTTTATTAAAAAATTTGCATGGTATAAAGTGGTAATAGAACCCTAAATTGGTTTGGATAATTTTAAAATGTTAAATGGTAAGGTCTTGGTGGTCATAGTTTTGGTTTAATTAAAAGCCTTATGGGGTACATGGGAATCCCTCAAGCAAATATAATAATGAAAAATTTATAGGGTATATGGGAATCCCCCAAGTAAACTTAATGATAATGGGATCTACGGGTATCTGGGAATCCGTTCTTTAAAAAGGTTAGCTAAGGACATTGCATGCAAGCTATAGTTGGTATGATGATACCACTTTTTATAGCTTTGGTTATTAATAAATGGATTGGTGGTTTGGTTGGGTGCTAATGGTTTTAATTAGGCAATAATGACATAGTGTGGTAGCTAACCGTGAAGGTGTGAGTCTAATGGATGGACACTAGAAACTTATGTTTTCCAACATGAGGATTTGTTATGGAGACCATACACTTATGGGGTACATGGGAATCCCCTAAGTTATACTTGTAAATATGTATTATGGAGGATGAAGGGTACATGGGAATCCCCTACCCATATGGTATCTCCAGTTTATGCAGCTACACGCATCGGGGCCCGTTCAAAGGATAACACTGGACCCATATATCCTATGGGTGGTTCTAGGATAGTTAAGCTACACATACCCAGGTTAATGATTTTAAAGGCATGCTAAACCTGATTCTCTTTCCCGACATAGATTATATATATATGTATGGTTGTGAATGCATCGGGTTGTTTACTTGGTTTTAAAGGTTGGCATTATTTTATCTTTATCCTGAGTGTATGCTAGCGTTTACCTGCTAACCCATCTTCAAATGCTTTATCAACATGCAAAGCAGGAACTGTCCATACTATTTTTGCTTAGTGATTGGATTAGGGGACAACTTAGAGTTGGATTGAGGTGGTGAGCTTTCATACTCTGGAAGACTCCGTTTCATGTTATGGTATTTTCTTCATACTTTGGATATTTCTTAGACTTTGGTTTTGGCTATGGTCAGGGGCATGTACCAACCAGATGTTGTTTTGATTTCAGATAGAGGCTTTATGGGACTACTATAGGTTAGTATAAGTGGTGTCGGTATCGGTGTCAGCCTTGGCATTGGTATTGGCATTGAGGATAACACCGGCTGACTATACTTGATTTATGATTATTCTATTTTGTTTTGGATTATTTATATATATATATATATATATATATATTTATGTATATATTTGGAACTCATCTAATATGGGATGTATGGCAGTTATAGTGGGGTATTAGGGGTGTTCTCCGGTCTCGATTGGGCATGAGGCGCCCGACACGACTGGGCCTTAGTTTGGGTCGTGTCAAATAGATATAGGGAACAAGGCTCTAAGTCCTAGGGCAGTATAAATAGTGGTCGCACTAATCCATTTGCAGGAAGTATGGTAAGAATCATTACAGTGAGTGTATAGCAGGTAGTGATGCGTGCTTTGGATATGGAAAGTCAGGCCACATGATAATGGATTGCCCATTGGGTATGTGGAAGGGTAGAAATGATTGTTACTAGGGCCAGACTAATTCTTCAGCAGCACCTACAGGTCTCCCTACTTATCAGGGTTCCACCTCCAGTGCCACTAGTGGGATCGTCAGAACCAACTTTATGCTGTACAGACTCGGCATGATTAGGAAAGTTCTCCTGATATGGTTATGAGTATGTTACAAGTCTTCCATCTTCATGTTTATGCAATATTAGACCCAGATCTCCACTTTTATTTGTGACTTCTTATATAGCTGTAGACTTAGGTGTCAGTCCCGACATATTAGAAAAGCCTTTCTTAGTGTCTACACTAGTAGGTAGTTTTATTATGGCCGGACGGGTATATAGAAATTAAATGGTCACAATGTCACAAAGAGTTACTTCAGTTGATCTTGTAGATTTAGAGATGACTGATTTTGATGTCATTCTTGGCATGGATTGGCTTAACTCGTGCTATGCTTCAGTTGATTATAGAATTAGGATTGTCTAGTTACAGTTTCCTAATGAACCTGTTATTGAATGGAGGGGTAGTACTTCAGTGCCTAAGGATCAGTTTCTTTCCTATCTTAAGGAAAGAAAGATGATAACCAAGGATGTATTTACCATCTCATTTGAGTCAAGAACTCAAATTCTGAAACTCCAAGTCTTAAGTCAGTTCTAATAGTGAATAATTTTCCAGAAGTATTCCTTGAAGATCTTCCCAAAGACCCTCTCACCCAAACTACACCTTCAAATAAGGCTATTGTGGTCGTTGTCAAAATATAGTAACCCAACTCAAGTTAGGGTCAAACCTAAAGGAATATGTGGAATTGTGTCTCTCACTCACTGTAATCAACGGGCAGAATTGGAAAACTAAATGAGGTATTTGTAATGATAATATCTAACATGTAACCATTTGTAACTTTGGTTCTAAGTAGTCGGAGCCGAACACTAGAGCTATGTTCCCCTGGCTTCTTAGATCCATAGGTTTATCGTGCATTGTTGAACCAACCTAGTACTTTGCATGCATAATATGATAAGTTATGTACTATTAACTATCATGTGGACTCACTGATAGATTTTATCCTTTACCTTTTGAGTCTTAGGATGTTGCATTACTAACCCTTATCCTAGTTCCCCATTAACTATCACCTTTTGAGTTTCTAATTATTAGATGATAGACAATAGTCTTACATAAATAATACTTGTTATTCTAGATCGACAATTAATTTTCGAATTACTATTGTAATTACCTTTTCCTAGTCACTACTCCTCTTTTAGAGCAAGTAGCAATAATCTAGGTAGGATCCTAACATTTGCAACTACTAGAACAACTATCAAACTAAAGATAATACAATACATGCACAACTACTGGTTCAAAACAACTTCACACTTCCCCAACTTTATCAATATGTCAAAGTTCCCACAACTCTAGCTAAGGGGTTTAGTCGTTCATGCTTGTGAAACGATCAATAGAATTCATAATGAAATCCATTAAACAATATCATAAAAATAATTGAATAAAACTCAAAGTTTGAAACTGAATTATCAACCAAAGTCAGTACAAGAGCAATCCCAAGATCAAATTCTAATCTTGGAATCAAAATATAAGTTGTAAGTGTTAAGAGTGTGTAACCTAATTATAAATGTCAAAAAAGTATATATAGTACACAAAAATACCCTAAAAAATTAAATCCTGAATGAAAAGGGAAAAACAAAGTCAGTGGCCACTTACTTAGGACACATATGGACCGTATGTACCACATACAGACCATATGTACATACAGACTATATGTGGACCTAGGTAAGTGCAAACTTCAAATATAAATCCTGCTGCTCTCTGGACTTTCAAACTCTGCACTATCCTAGGTCACATAGGGACTGTATGTGCCATATATGGATCGTATGTGGCATAGAATAGTGCAGGGTCTTTTTTTCTGCTTTTGAACCTCTGGACTTTTTTGATCTCTGCACTATCTTGGGTCACATACACCAAGTAAGTGGCACATACACCAAAAATAGCCTCAGTAAGTAGCCAAAACTTCACTTTTCATCTTATTCTTTAGTTTATCATTGAAAACCTAATTTTCTGTTAAAAAAAATACATAAAATGCATCATATCTATCAAAATAACCTAAGAAACATGCATATTGTCATCATTTTATGCATCAAAAGTGCTATATTTCTAATGCACATTATTGAGCTGATTGAAATGGGCGATATCATTACTCCAAAATTGCCTCAAGGTACCAAGTTTGATATTATGAGTGTGATGATCCAGTTGCTAAATTTGAAGGAGGTGTTTGCTGGCCTACCTAATAATGATGCAAATATGCATATCATGTATTTTGTAGGGATTTTTACTTTACATAATCTACTTGGAGTGAGTTGCTAAGCCTTATGATTGAGATTATTCCCATTCTTCTTGATAAAGGAGGCGATTTTGTGGCTGGGTGAGTTTCCGTCTAGATCTATTACCACTTGAAATGAGTTGAGGACTCAGTTCTTGGACAATTTTTTCTCACCCTCCAGAATGTTGCAATTGAAAGATGAGATCTCTATTTTTTGATAGTTGCATTTGGAGGCACTATACAAGACATGGTTGAGGTTTAAAAAAAGCTTTAGGATGTCCCAAATCACAGAATCATGGGTAGAAACTTTCTTGAGATATCCTACAGTGCTCATAATACTAATACTAAGGTTGTAGCAGATACTATTACAGGTGGAGCCTTCATGTGTCTATGGTTTGAGCATACTTCTAAAATATTAGACCGGACCACTAAAACCTATAGAGGATGACATACATAGAAGAAGGATATATGAATCGGTACTTACGCAATTATTCCTTTAATGAGCAGAGAGCATTAGATGAGATAGGGGATCAAGAAGTGTCACAACTGAGGACTGATATTTACTTTCATATAAAGTAATTGTGGCAGTTTCAGTAGAAAAGGTAAATATAATTGGTGCATGAGGTATGTCTTAAATATGAAGAGTTGGATTTAGAGAAAAAAGATAAGTATCTTGATAGAAAAATAATGAGTTTTCATGCGCAAGGTCTAATGTCAAAGTAAAGAAATCAAGGTTAAAACTACTATAGAGACAAGAGTAGAGAGTGTGATGGTGACTGAAGGAGGAAAGATGACTACAAGTAAAAGAGTGGCCTTTATGTTCCACTAAAAACTGAGATGTTGAATCTGGAAACTTAAGAATGGAACCTTTGTTTATAAAACTTGTAAAGGGTTTAGAAAGCCAAGAGAGTTGCCTAAAGAAAATCAAGGTAGATATTTCAGGGTTGACTCAGAAGGTGGAGTCGTAAGTAACTGCTATTAATTAGCTTGAGAAATAATTTGGGCAGATGTCTGATACATTAAACCAATATCAAATAGGCACTCTTCTAAGCAACACTATTTAGAATCCTAAGAATGGCAGTCATTGTCTAGCTATTACTACTGGAAGCAGGAAGGACACCATTGATCTACCAATACATGTGGTTGATAACATAAGGGATGGACCATCTGAATACTAGCATGGTAACTATTATTATAAGTAAACTCAATCAACGATAAATGGACATCGCAACTACCTTTGAAATTAAGAACACATGCCCTCAATATGTCCTCTAGAGTTTGAATGGTCCTCTCTGCCTGACCATTTATCTTCGGATGAAAGGCTAAACTAAGATGAACTTGGGTACCAAGAACTTTATGAAAGGCTTTCAAAAACTAAGAGGTAAACTGCGTACCCCTATCCGAGATAATAGATATAGGAACTCCATGCAATCTGACTAACTCTTTGATATACAACTTGGCATAGTCTTCAGCTGTGTAAGACGTGTGAACTGGTAAAAAATGCGCTGACTTAGTCAATCTGTCTACTATCACCCAAATCAAATTATGTTGATGGTGCGAATGGGGTAATCCAGTCACAAAGTCCATATTCACTTCTTCCTACTTCCAAGTAGGGATACCAAACTCTTGCAACATACCACCAGGTCTTTCATGCTCTACCTTAACCTATTGACAAATTGCATACTTAGCTACAAACTTTTCTACATCCTTCTTCATACCACTCCACCAATAAATTTCCTGCAAGTAATAGTATATCTTGGTCGCTCCTAGATAAATAGAATAACCATACCATGCGCTTCCGCCATAATCCGTTTTTTCAAATCATCAATACATGGCACACACAACCTATTTTGGTACCTCAACACACCATATCCCCCTTGGGAGAAAACTCTACCTTTAGGTCTTTAATTGACTTCTTCAGTTTGACCAAAATAGAATGCTTATCTTGCTTCTCTTTCACTTCCAAAACTAGGAAAGATTCGGAACTACTCCAAACCCAAACATATCCTTCAGCTGAATCAACCAACCTCATATCTAATCTAGCTAACCATGAACTTCCCAAACTAACTCTTTCTTATCATTCTCCACATGAGCAACACTGCCCATAAACAATCTACTAAGGTCATCTGCCACTACATTGGCCTTGCCTGGATGATACAACACACTCATATCATAATTTTTCAATAATTCCAACCACCTTCGCTGATGAAGATTCAACTCCCTCTGAGTAAACACATACTGCAAGCTTTTGTAATGCGTAAACACATCAACATGTACCCCATAAATATAGTGCCTCTAGATTTTCAAAGCAAACACAATAGCAGCTAACTCAAGATCATGGGTCGGGTAAATCTTTTCATGAGGCTTAAGCTATTTAGATATGCAGGCCATAACTTTACCTCTCTGTATCAGAACACAACCCAAACCAACTCTGGAGGTATCATAATACACCACAAAACCATTTATACCATTAGGTAATGCTAAAACTGGGGCTGAAGTGAGTTGAGTCTTCAACTCCTAAAAACGCTTCTCACAGGAATCTAACCACTGAAACTTGACTTTTTTCTAAGTCAATCTAGACATAGGAGATGCAATAGATGAGAAACCCTCAAAAAATGTATGTAATAGGTCTAGGCCAATTTCTTATGGCTTCTATCTTTTGGAGATCAACTCTAATACCTTCACTGGAAATAATATAACCAAGAAAAGCTACTGACCTTATCCAAAATTCACATTTACTAAATTTGGTGAACAACTAGTGATCCCAAAGATTTTGCAATACAATTCTAAGATGGTTTGCATGATCATCCTCACTACGAGAGTAGACAAGAATATCTTCGATAAAGACTATAACAAACATATCTAGATACTTTTTAAACACTCTATTTATCAATTCCATGAAAGCTACTGGGGAATTTGTTAGTCTGAAGGACATGACTAGAAACTCAAAATGACCATAACGGGTTCTGAAAGCTATCTTTGGAATATCACACTCCCTTAGTCTACGCTGATGATAGCTGGATCTAAGGTCCATCTTTGAAAAATAACTTGCACCTTAGAGTTGATCAAATAAGTCATCAATTATAGGATAAAGATATTTGTTTTTTACTGTAACTTTATTCAGCTGATGATAGTCGATGCACACACGCAAAGAACCATTTTTCTTTCACATGAATAGGATGGGAGCACCCCATGAAGAAATACTAGGCCTTATGAAACCTTTATCTAGGAGATCTTTATGCTGCTCTTTTAACTCTTTAAGCTCGACAGGATCCAGATGATAAGGAGGTATTGAGATGGGTTGAGTATCTGGAAGAAGGTCAATCTTGAATTCTATTTCCCTATCGGGAGGTACCCCTTGCAAATCTTTGGGAAAGACATCAGGAAACTCATTGACTACACTTACTAACTGAACTATTAGAGTCTCAGACTTATTGTCTTTGAATTGAACTAGATGATAGATACACCTATTGAAAATTAACTTTTTGGCTTTAAGATAAGATATGAAATGACTCTTGAGAGATATGGAATTACCTTTTATTCAAAGACTGGCTCATCTAGAAATTAAAAATTCACCACTTGGGTTCAACAATCTATGAATTCATAACAGGAATAGAGCCAATCTATACTAAGAATAAGATCAAAGTCAACCATATCTAACTCTATCAGGTCTGCTAACATGATTTTATGAAGGACAGTGATTGGACACTTTCTATAGATCTATTTGGAAATAACTGACTTACCTTCTAGAGTAGAAACTAAGAAAGGCTTAGGGATCCTTTCAAGACTTATTTCAAAATTTACAGCAACTAACGGGGTCACATAAGAGAAACTCGACCTGGGGTCTAACAGCACATAAACATCAAGATAAAAGACACGAAGCATACCAGTAACAATATTTGGTGAATCCTTCTACTCCTGATGGAATGGTAAAGCATAAAACCGACTCTAGCACTGATCACCATTGGTACTAGATGATGCTCTCGGAGGAGGAACTGGGCGACCTAGAAGAGCTGGTGCACTAGTTGCCTAAGTCTGGGGACGAACATTCCTGTTTCCCTGCTTATCAAGCAGACACTCTCCAATTCTATGACCCAACTTACCATAACCATAACAACCTTTCTATCCAGCTAAATACTCACCAGGGTGGTTCTTACCACACTTAGCACATGGAGGATAACTGGGACTTCCACTCGTACTATTCTAAGATCTGGACATAGAAGACTTACCTCACTGCTTCTGCCTAGCTCTAGGAGTGGGAGCACTAACTGAAGATGGTACTGGCATAGATGAACGATTTTGAAACTACAAACAATTTCCCCCATGAGATCTATCCTGCCCATACTCAAACTGCCCTGTTCTATCCTTCTTATTTTCTCTCTCTTTTCCCTTTAACTTCTTTGCCTCAATCTGCTGAGTAAGAATTATCAATCTAGTAGGATCCATGTCTCCAATAAGCATGGCAGTTCTACACTCCTTGGCT
This sequence comes from Capsicum annuum, assembly GCF_002878395.1. Taxonomy (NCBI): domain Eukaryota; kingdom Viridiplantae; phylum Streptophyta; class Magnoliopsida; order Solanales; family Solanaceae; genus Capsicum; species Capsicum annuum. The sequence continues at coordinate 155,334,656 of NC_061119.1, read as the reverse complement.
ATCAAGCTAGATACTTTAGTAACAAACTTACTCATACTTTCCTTAGCATCAACCATCGTATCTGAGGCATACTTAGACAACTGGTTGAACTTAAGGAAGTACTCTTTCACTGTCATCGAACCTTGCCTATGGTTCACGAACTCCTCTATCTTATCTTCTCTTATTTTATGCAAAAAGAACCTACCTAGAAAAGTATCTCAAAATACCTACCAACTCATATGAGATGCATTCTCACCTCTACCATTCTTCCATATAACTACCCAATCATACGCTACATCCTTTATCCTATAAGATGCCAACTCTACACTCTCCTATTTAGAAACATACATAATTAAGGTGATCTTGTTTACCTCATCCAAATAAAGTTATGGGTCCTTACATGCTTTTGACCCAAAGAACTCTGGCGAATTTATTCTCATCAAATCTCTGATTCTAGCTACTGCTAAATCCCTATTCTGCTAAAGTGGGACTGCAGTCTGATGGTTTCCCTGAACATTAGCAGTCACAGCTTGGGATAATTCCTAAAAATCCTCCCTAAACTCAGCATGGGATACATTCTTATTCAAAATATCAGTGGGTTGGGGTGGCTGGTTACCATTTCTATGAAAATTAGCTTAATAAGGAGGCAAATTCAAATGTCATATAAGAGTACGAGTTAAAAGAAGATAGACATACTATGAGAACAATAGATCATGAAAGAAAGAGATTATTTCCTAAAAATATCTCGTAGCCTCTTACTCATAAATGTGGCGCACTTTACACCCATGATCAAGGCTTTACATAACGCAGCTGTCTGACTCCCTAGGACTCTAATAAACCATAGGCTCTGATACCATTTTTATAATATCCCAAAATCTAATCTCAATATGGTACACGGTGGTCAAGACTATGAGTAGCCTTAAGCTAACCCTATCTGCCTTCTACTAAGTCTGGATCTCATAATAGTGAAAATATAGACATAAAAGTCATACTAAATATGGAAAACTATCTGAGATAGCTGAGAATAATTTGAAGTAATGTCTAAAATCTCAATACTAAATAATATGAATAGAAACTAGCATTCTGACAAGCCTCTACTACTAATAACTAGAGAGTCACTAGGATAGACCCCCAGCTAACTCAAACTATTTGAAAATAAATACTGAATCATATAGACTAATAAGCTACAAAAATTTGAATGAATAAGTCCCCAAACTATGAGGACTCACCAACTGCCGGATATAGATGAAGATGCTTGAACTACTCACGCTTCTAATACTGAGCACCTAAACTAACATTATAAGACAATGTAGCACATAAACGTATATATGGATCAGTACTTTGAGGATGTACTAAGTAAATTGGGGTGGATGCATAAGTAAAACATATCTCATCATAATTTGTTAAATAATGCATTCTAAATATAAATGACTCATATAAGCTAGAATATCTAAAATACTAAAATCAGTAATCATAAATAGAAAAACATACTTTATAAATCTAAAAGCTGCACTAATGTTCTATCTGTAAATTATATTGTCTAAGTGTAAAGGACTTACTTCTATATCTGGAATCTGAAAGCTAAAATCTGTAGCTAATTTCTTTTTGTAAAGCAAAATCAGAATAAATTTGTGAGCCTTTACACTTGGTTTTCTAAAAGTTTTTCTGTTATTCTTTTCTGAAAGTCTTTACTATTAGGGAAAATACTTTATCTAAAGTTTTATCTATAAGGAAGGTTTTTTTAACTGACATAAACCATGTGAGCTATCATGGAGTCCAATATTCTGTTCTCCTAAGGGGAAAACCTCATGATGGGGAGAGGTGTCATACTCTTGCCAATGAGTATAAACTGAGCTAAGTGATCACATCTACAACTGTCATCCACGTAGAAGTGGTAGTAATTTGTACCTACGTGGTACATAGTTCTGGGGAAAATAGGACACGCTAATCTCATACTTCCCGCTCGGTGCTAAATACTACTCTCTTTTAAACTGTATGCTCACTCTGTTGGAAATCCACTTTAAAAAGCTAGCATAAAGGTTTATTCTAAAACCAATTATGTAGTTATTTGATTAAATTTGTAAATAAAGTTGATCTGATTCTATAATCTATAATAAATCTGTAAAGTGGATTCCAAATCTTATCTAAGGATCAAAAGATCTAAGCTTTGCTGAATAATTTAAAAATAATCGATCATAAGATGCTTAAAGCATCATCTTTCTTGAAATATCAACATTTGAACTTGGGCTTGATAACCACACATCAAATACATGTTAAAACATCATAATAATCATGCTTGATAATGAAAACATTAATAATTCAACTCAAAATTTAAAAATTTCTGCAATAGGCATGAAAATATGAAAATAGACATGCAATTCATCTTTCAAAACACTTGAAATCTCATGATCTTGCAAATAGCAATAATGGGTATGAACCCTAATTCAAATCTCATGAATATTCATTCAAAATCATATGAAATTGTAATTAAAGCCTTGTTTTGGGCACAAGGATGGAAGAAGATCCTTGTTCATAAATCCCACATACCTCAATTGATGATTAGATGAAGGAACTTGAATTATTGATTCCTATTTGAGTTCTTGAATATGAGTTCTTGATTATCTTGCCTTGAGAATCCTCAATTTTGAGCTTTCTTGGAGAAACAATGGTTGAATTTTCTTTCTTAGAGAAGAATATTTGGAGCTCTAAGATTTTGCTTTGAGAGAAAAAGGATGAAAATAAACATAAAGTGCTTACAATAGGCTTAAATCTTATGTTTGGATGGATTGGGGGCTTGGGAATTGACCAAAGTGCCCCTTTTAATATTTTAAATGGAACTGGAAAAAGCAATATTTTTCTGAATTGGTAGGCCACCGCGATATGCCACTATCACGGTGGCTCACTAAAAAATAATGAGTGGGAACTGGAAGATCTCTGCGACGCAGGACAATTGTGGTGCTCTTTTGGAATGTCATTTTGGCTATCAACACGATGTGGTGCAATCACGTTGGCTTACTGGAATTTGAAAATTGGGAAATTAGACTTCTCCACGATGCAGGGAAATTATGGAGGTCCATTGGAATTTGACATATGGGAAATAAGCCTACACCGCGATGCGGTGCTTGTCCAGATGGCACACTGCTTTACTAAAATCGTCGTAACTTCTCAATCGAGTATTGTATTTGGACGTAATTGGTATTGATGTAAAGATTATTCAATTATCTACACAATGGAGGGTCTAAATCTAGAAAATTCCACATGCATAAAATGTATTCATTTTTAAAGCTAATCCTTGATATTCTAAGAGCAAAATTAAGCTAGGAAAACTATGGGGCATTACAGTAATATAAGTATAATGTGATTCATGCTTATATAGGGTGGGATATGTGCATTATAATTTTCTTTAGTCGCTGATGACACCGCTACATTAGTTGCTCATTGACTTGTTGAAGATCAATACGATATATCATGTCGCACTAATTAGATGGTAGGCTTATAGCGAGTTGATCAAGACTGTAAGATAAGTTGAAGTTAACCTCGACTACTCAAGTCTCCTGATATAATCGAAATCCTAAATAATGTATGCAATTAGGACTAATGTAAATGTTGTTTCAAGTTAAACATTAACCTATTGCTTAATATGGATGTATTCTACCAGGTCAAAATAGGTAAATTGAATGAACAAACATGATGCGTAAGTTCAATGAAAAATAAAATGGATAAATCAAGATGGTTCTTTCCCGATATACTTTTAAATAATTTCTTTCTTTCTTTGTGTGGAATAGAGTGTGGGACATTAATGTTTGTGGAGATGTTTGAGTTTGTTGTCATTATAAGTAGAGTCTAAGGATGGTGGTATGTGTGCAATTACATGCAATTCATAATACTTTTCCATTAGCAATGCATATTGTAGTAAGTCATTAGATCTTCTCTCATCTTTAAATTAATCTCCAAAATAAGCTAAAACGAGCAAGACATTTGTCAAAAAGTGAAAAAAATTGAGCCCTATACCTTCAAATATATCTTACTGCATTATTTTTGCATGTTAACGCTATAAAATAGCTGGCACTAAGCGATATTATTGTCATCGGTGTTGAGTTTAAAGAATTTTTGATCGGATGGCTTCCATTTGTTGTATTTGATGGTGTGTGTTGTCTTCAACTAGCTTGAAGCTTAACTTTTGTATCAATCAAGCTTGACAATGGAACCAAACTCATTTTTTCTTTAAATAAATAACCAGAGTTCAAAGAAATAAACTGCTAGCTAGTTAGTACTTTATAGAAAAATAAAATTATTTTTCCAACAACGGCTTTTGGTCATGAGCCAAATTTAATATCCAGTGAGTTGTTGCTCTTTGTGAGACTCAATGGTAACATCAGAATATTTGTTTTTACAACTATTCATGCTTGACATTGTAATTCTTGATATGGTAGCACAAAAGAATGTTTTGGCTCCACAGACTGGTCCAAACTTGTCTTGTTAATGTGGATAGTTATTTATAGTTTCCTTCATGCATACTGGATGAGAAGTAGTAATTTCTTTTTAATTCTTGAAAACTGTGTACTTGAATCATGATGTAAACCAATCTGATAGGCTTTGTTATTAAGGATATATTAGCTTATTGCATTTCCAAATGGAAAATTGTTCCTTTGTTGTGCCAGGAAGTTGAGGATGTATTGGCTTTACTGCATTGTCTTGAGAACATTAGCATCTTTTCTTGTTCATTTTCTCTTGTTGAGTCCTTGATGAAGTTGGCCTATTGATGGAAAATGAGATGTCATTGTCTATCTTTGCCAGTGGGAATACCTACATGGATGGTAGAAGTAAACCTATATTCACTTTTCCTATTGTGGTCTTTCTGATGGGCTTAAATCTACTCCATGGGGTTGGTATTGGTGCATAATTGTAGCCTATCTTCTTAATCTCTAAACAGTCTTGGACTTTCACTTTAAACGGGTTGCGATTTTCATTATAGAGAAAGAACTCCGAGTTTAGCCAATCTTTATGTGATAGATCCTGATTTTGGTAGAAGAGGAAAATGAACTACATAGGTTTTGAACAATGTTTGAATTGAAATTGAAAAAAAAAACTACTCTCCTGTTGTAATTTCTTTATTCTTAATACATTGAACATATCATTTATTTATAATTACCACATTTAAAAGGCTTTTTTACTTTGTTAAATTTTGTGTCAAATCAAAATAGGCCGGACCAAATTTAAATTAATAGAGCTTTAATAGAAGTTAACTTGAGAAAATATCATCTTTATGTTCAAACAAATTTATGAAGGTAATTTTCTAAAACTACTTTCAAAATCTATATGGATTTTCCCATCAAGTATGTTGTTATCTGCTAATTGCATTATTCTTTGTTGACCCCATGCGACTATTTGAAATGTAAGAATTTGCAACTTAAGTTCTCTCCAAAGAAGTGATTTTGCAAATGTGTTTTCTTTTTCTTGTATATGTGTGTTTGATTTTCCTTGTGTGTGTGCTATATAAAGAATGGACAAGGGAAAAAAATGACCCAAACCACTATATGTAATATTAGGATGAAGTTCACATTAATTTCAATGCCCTGAAGCACTTTTAAATGGAGTTAACCACACCCTGTTTCATACTTTCTAGTACAAAAAAGACTTTGATCTTCCTAGCTACTATATAGCAGTCCAAAAATAGAAAAATAGGAATAAACTAACTTTCCTTGGAGATTAAAGAGGTAGATACATACACAAATAGGAAAATACAAGAATGAATTTCTTCACAATGGCCAACTCAACCAGTGTGTTTGGTATGGAGGAAATTGTTTTGATTTCTTAAGGACTTATATTGGGTTGGGGTATATTATTCTCATCCACCTGGTTGCGTCATATAATGGGGGTTTAGGGTTTTGGATAGGTTATTTAAAATAATTTGATTAAATTAATGTGTACCAATGAGAGAATGTTATGTCATTAATTAATTTGATTTAATTAATGGAGAGTACCTCTATGCCACAATCTTCTAAGATCAAAGTTTGAAGGAGATCACATTTTGAGATCAAGCAATTTGCCAAATGCTCTAGTGATCCAATACATTTATGAGTAAATTCCAGATAGTTTTAATGTTGATTTTGTCTATTAAGCATCTATGTTTAATAAACAAGTAATATTTTCCCTTCGAATGTAGTAGGACGATGTTCCAATTATTGTGATGTTCTATATATGTTATGGTCCTTCAAGTGTGATAATTTCATAATGTTGGAGTAGTTACAATTTACGGAGGACAAGACCCTTGATAGGAAGGTATGGAGGATGCAGATTAGGGTAGAGGGTTAGTGGTTAGGAGTTTGTCTATAACAGTAGGGAAGAGTGCTTTGTCTGTGCTTGGAGTTTCTTGTTAGTGGCATTTTGGTGATGTCTATAATTTTGAATAGATAGTTTATAATATTATCTTATGGGGTGTTATCCTTTTTTTGTTGTGTGCTTTTGTGTTTGGTGTTAGTTATACTATTATTTGTATTGAGTCGATGGTCTATCAGAAACCACTTCTTTACTTTATTTGAGGTAATAGTTTAGTGTGCACACTCATTACCCTCCCCAAATCCCACTATATGGGAATACACTAGGTATGTTGTTGTTGTTGTAATATGTTAACTCCTTGCAAGTTGTCTTTGTTACTGTCACTTATTAATTTTACTTACTTTTTGTTAAGACATTCAGAAAGATATGAAGAGGCCAATTTAAATTTGGGTTCAGCTTAGCACAAGTGCCATGACTAGGTAAGAAATTCTTATCATCAACCAACACATAATCCTTGTAACTTACTCGTGGCTTTTCGAATTTACTAGTAAGTAATTAAATTTTTTGTATGTTACGAGATCTATTTTTAATATTCACTTTCTTTAGGAATATAAATGTTCCATCCAAGGATTGGATGAATTTACCTAGGTATAGAAATGAGAATGAAAAAGGTTTTATATCTTTCTTGGATTTTGCTTACACTTATGAAGATCCTCAAGGCGAAGAAATTTAGTGCCCATGTGATAAATATTGTAATGTTCGTTGGACTCGAAGGGATGTAGTGTATAATCATCTAATAGACCATGGATTTGTTGATGGTTATAAAAGATGGATCAATCACGGGGAATAAGAAATCGATTTGAATGGTGACGATCATATGGATGACTCGAATGATGATATTGAGAGGTGGTTGAATGATCAATTTAAACATTTTGCACAAGCTAAAGGACTTTATGAAGGTCCAGATGAAAATATCAAGAAGTTTTATAGCTTAATTGATGAGGCAAGCTAATAGCTATATCCCGGTTGTAAAGGATTCTCTAGATTGTCATTCACAATCCGTTTATATTTCTTGAAGTGTCTGCATGGATGGAGCAATGAATAATTGACTTATCTTTTAGAATTATTAAAAGAGGTAATGCCAGAGTTGAACATTCTTCCATCCTGCAATAAAGCCAAGTCTATGGTCAAGGATCTCGGCCTTGATTATGAGAAAATTTATGTGCTTGTCCTAATGATTGTATGTTGTTTAGGAATGATCACAAGAATGATGAATCGTGTCATGTTTATGGAGCTTCTCAATTTATTAAACCTCCTGAAGTAGATTGTGAAATTTTTGAGCCTTTTAAAAACCCTCATTGTGTTCCAGGAAAAGTTTTGAGATATTTTCCATTAGTTCCTAAACTCAAAAGGCTATTTATGTGCTCAAATACAATAGATTCATTGAGGAGGCATGTCGAAGAGCGTTCTAAGGATGAAAAGTTAAGGCACCCCGCTGATGGAAAAGAACGGAAATATTTTGATAGCTTGTATCTAGATTTTGCACTATATTCTCGTAATTTGAAACTTGGCTTGTCAACTGATGAATTCAATCCATTTCGGACCATGAGTATATCTCATAGCACATGGAAAGTTATGATGAAGGTGTATAATTTGCCGCCTTGGATGTGCATGAAATAGAGTATTCTAAGCTTTCCTTACTTATTCCTAGGCCTTGTTCACCTGTAAATGACATTGACATTTATTTACTACCATTGATTTATGAGTTGAATTTATTATGGCAAATAGGTGTTGAAAGATATGATGCTTGAAGAAATCAAACCTTCCAAATGAGAGCAACTCTTATGTGGACAATCAATGACTTCCCTGCATATGCTATGTTATCTAGTTGGAGTACAAATAGAAAGATGGCTAGCCCTTGTTATAACTATGGAACTAATTCTTTCTATCTTAAACATAGTAGAAAGATGTGCTATATGGATCATTGTGTTTTTCTACCCAGGGATCATCCGTGGAGATCTACTAAAAGATCTTTCAATTGAAAGACTAAATTTAGATATCCTCTGCATTTGTTAAAGGGAACTGATGTGCCTAACAACTTGCAAAACATGAACAATGTGTTTTGGAAAAAGAGAAAGAGAACAAATGATGGTCCATGGAAAAAAAGGTCAATCTGTTTTATATTACCTTATTAGAAGCACAATGCATTACCCAACAACTTTGATGTGATGCACATTGAAAAAAATGTAGTTGATGCTGTAATTGGAACTCTTTTTGATATTTCTAGCAAAACAAAAGATCATGCAAAGGCTCATTATGATTTGAAAGAGATGGGAATTAGGAAGAGACTTCATCCAAAAGATACTATGGATGGCAAGAGAATCAAGATTGCAAAAGTATGTTGCTCAATGACTAATGGAGAAAAATCATTTTTTGTGGAGTTTTAAAGACAGCAAAGCTACCTGATGGTAGTGCCTCCAACAAATCTAGGTATGTAAAACCAGATGAAATAAAATTATCTGGCTATAAGACTCATGATGCTAATTTCATGTTACATTACTTGCTGCTAATACCAATTAAAAACATCATTCCGGATCATGTTGCTATTGGTTTGATTTGTTTGAGTTCCTTCTTTCGTCGTTTATGTCAAAAAGTTATCACAATGGAGGAAATAGATTTTTTAAAAGTTGAGATCATAAAAATAATTAATCGTCTAGAGCAAATTTTTCCTCCTACATTTTTTGATATAACTATTCATTTACCTTTTCATTTGGCTAATGAGGTGAGATTAGGAGGTCCAATTCAGAATCGATATATGTATCCCTCGAAAAGAGATATGTGTATTTTTAAATCATATATCCACAATAAAAATTGTCCAGAAGGATCTATAGCAGAGGCATATCTGGTTGAATAGTGTTTAACTTTATGCTCTAGATATTTGCATGGGGGCGTATGTACCAGATTTAATAAAAGACCTCAAAATGATGATGATTGTGGCTCAAGCGATGCACAAACTTTCAGTTTGTTCCCTTGCAAAGGTTTTTCTTTAGGAGCAAAGAAAAATACATATATTGTTTTAGATAACAACTCACTGAATCAGACGGATGTATGCTTATTGGCTAATTGTGATGAAGTTCAAGAGTATATTTGACACTTTAATCACTTATAGTATTTTTTTTTTTATGAATAGTTTTTATCTTATTGTATTTATTATTCCAATGAATAACAATACTTGTTGTCTAGAGAGCATGAACTTGAGATTAATAGACAACCACGAAAATCTAAATAGAGCAAGGCTAAGAATCATAGTCAAAACTTCTCTGAATGGTTTGAAACTCATACATTGCAAGATTATGTGCCTGATCTGATAAAAGAATTTTCAAGAGGACCAAATGCAGTTGCTAAAAGATATTCTGGGTATTTCATTAATGGATATAGATTCCATATTAGGCAGTGTGATGCGAGGCATAAAACATAAAATAGTAGTGTTACGTTAGTTTCCTCAACCACAAACTTTGCAAGCTCAAAGGATAAAAATCTAGTTCATGCAGATTTGACTTATTATGGTAGAATAGTTGATATACTGAAATTAGAATATTATGGCCATTTTAAGGTTGTTTTATTCAAGTGTGACTAGTATGAGGTTGAAAAAGATACTTATGGCCTTACTTACGTCTACTTCAACAAGAAGTGCTCTTTGGAAGAACCTTTTGTGCTAGCATCTCAAGTACACCAGTACTTCTATATGCAGGATCTATATGATCAAGATAGACATTTTGTTTTAAAAATTATTCTGAGAGACCTGTTTAACATAAGTGACTAGGTTGAGTCTAATACCTCAGAAAGTTATGAAAATGAGCCTTCTGAATAGTTTATGGGCCCATCTACACCGGATGATAATGGTGAAGTTGTTTTAATAAGGAATGATGTTCCAAAAACAATTATTAATATGGATGTTGAAGGATTTCTTGCTGAACAAATTAAAGTTGAGCATGACAATGAGTCTGAAGATGTGTATAAAGAAGAGCATGAAGATGAGTTTGTAGATGAGTCTAAAGAAGATCCTGATGATGATGTTGATTTTGAGAATAAACCATGACTTTGTTATTTTATTGATGTCCCATAATGGTAGCTTACTCTTTCTGTTGTTTGACTGTTTGCTGGTACAAAAACTTTTAGACATCTAATATGCAGAAACATTGAGGAGATTGACAATCTTTATGTATTTTTTTTCTTTTTTTTGGATATTTAATATGCAGACACATGATATTATGACAATCTTTAAGTATCCTATTGGCATCTTTCGTGAGAATAGTTATTATTTTATTAATAACCCTATAGTGCTTGCTTACTCTTAGCACGATGAAATTATATATGTTAGTTAAGGACCTTTTCTAGTTGTACCCTACACTGATGTTTCCTAGATGCCTATTTTATTCTATTATTAATAGGTAGTAGTCATTTAAAAGATAGCAGACCAACAAATTTTGAGGTAGCTCTATTATACTAAATAGGTATACCTTCATTTATCCATTCACTTATGTTTTTCTCTGAAGACTACTTAGATACAATAGTTGTGTTGACTATTGATTGGATGTGAAATGTTAATAACCAATTTACCATTTACCTGTGTGTTTATTTATAGATTTACATCTGTTGTGAGCCTCTGACTCAGTGTATATGTGTGTGTTTACTGTTTAGTAAATGACTAATGTGTATTTAGATTTTCAATGGGTTCAGTGCATCCTTGAAGTGTTCAAGTGAACATAATAAATGCTATTGATTGCTTAAATGGAATAAACTATGGCAATTGAAGATTAGTAATAAAAATTGAGAACTTCTGTTGGGACAGTAGTGCATTGTTATAATGTTCTCGACTTCTTTGGTAATACCTGTATTTTTTGTAGATAACTTCCCTACATGGTTTGCAAGCTGCTACCCATATGCCTTCTTTCTGTATAAACAAGTTTTCTTATCAAAACAAATAAGAAAGAACAAATAAAGTACATATATTTTTCTTCATCATAGAAAACAAAGAATTGACATGTGTTACTCGTGCGTTTGAGCTTTTGCAGTATCTAGCCTTTGGATGTTCTCCCCTATTTCCTCACACTTGTAAGCCACTTTCAGTATATAGTTACCAATTACTTCAGCTTTGATATTTCAATCTAAGCACACAATCATTTCCTTTTCAACTGATAGGAAATCAAATGAATGCTATTTTCCAATTATGATGTAGCTGCTTGATGGAAATTGTACATTAGTTGATGTTATGCAGATAATTTTTGTTCATATTGCTCCAATATGGTTAACTGGTATCTTTATTATTGCAGATATACTAAAATTGTACTTTGCATCTGTGCTCTTGTTGCTTTGCACCTTAAAATATTCGGTAGTACTTTTATTTTGGTGCACCTATGTAGTTTCTATTTGTATAGACTATGGAGGATTAGGTGTCTTTTGGAGTGAACCTCAAAAACACCCTCTGTAGCTCCATGGATCGATACTCTTCGGTCCCAAGTATGCTTAAAATGCTTCAAAGAAGTAATATTTACATATATATACAGATGAATGTTGAAGGTGCTAGTTTCCTGCTCTTCTAAAAGCTGTTACTGGTCTTCAGGACTTGAATCGTGGAAAATAGATACATGGGTCTGTTGTTAAATTTGGGTATGATACGACATCAATAACCATGGAAAACTTTGTTATCCATTTACTTGGGAGGTGTGGTGGGAGTATTCAAGATTTTTATAAAGTTTTTGATAGGATCAGTCATCGAGATCAAGTTTTTTAGAATTCTTTGATAAATGCTCTTTGTAAATTTGAGCAGTGGGAGTTTACATTGGAGGGTTTTTGGTTGATGGGGGTTAGATAGGTTTGAGGCTAGTTTATTTACATTGGTGAGTATGGTACTTGATTGTAGTAATTTGCCCAGGACTGATGGGTTTAGTCTTAGCAAACAAGTGCACAGGTATGGTTTGAGAGTAGATGATAGGAGGACATACACAAACAATGCTTTGATGTCTATGTATGCAAAACTAGGAAGAGTGGATAACGCAACAGCTATCTTTGAGTTGTTTGCTGATCGGGATATTGTTTCATGGAATACCATTATTAGTTTTTTTTTCACAAAATGACCAGTTTCAAGAGGCATTGGATAACTTTAGAGTCATGATACAAGAAGAGATAAAGACTGACGAAGTAACAATTTCAATTGTTATTCCTTCTTGTTCTCATCTGGCCTTTTTGGATGTTGGGAAGAAAATTCATTATTATGTTTTGAAGATTGAGCTTTGTAATAAACAATCTTTTAATTAGTTTTCATCATATTTAGCTTAGAAATGAAATTTAACTCATAACTAGAGATACTTTTATACTGTACTTTCTATCTATATTGCTCGGACTCTTTCCTGCATCTCTTTATCTTCCTCTGTCAAAAAGGTCACATCCTTAAAACTAGTAGTGGGCCTCCATTCTTTATAATTCTGTGTACTTGTGTTAATAAGGCTAAGTTTATATCATTTATGTGAAAATAATACTCTTTGCCTCTATTTGTAGTTAGTAAGAATGAAGCAGGCAACAACTTTGAAGAAAAAAGTTTCAAATCCGAACAAATCTCAAAGTTCTTTAAATAATATGAATTCTGATACTCAATACTGTTCAAGTGCTGAACTAGTTAAGAAATATAAGATTAAGAGAGAACAATTTGCAAAAGAACATAATGATAAAATTAGGAAATCTCAAGCACCAATGACACATAAAAGAAAGAATCTTGAGAAGTCTATTGCACAATAAGAAAAGAGTACATTGCCTGTTCACAAGTCAATGATGCACTCATCCTCAAGGGAAGAGATTAATACTTCACATATGATCACTGGAAAAAGGACAAAACAAACAACAGTTATTTTAATCTAAATTTGGAGAGCCCATTAAAAAGAGAAGAGTTAAATTACCTATGCACAACTTCATGTTCCAAGGATTTTCAAAGGTTGATATTAATATGTACGCCTTGCACTTTCCTAAACTAGAAAGTGAGCCGTTGTTCGTACATGTGAAACCCCCAATTTCGTAAGCCATATTTGGGAACATGAATTACCAAGAGTACCTTAGTTATAAGAGAGCTTATGATGTGTTAAGTGTGGTTATATGAGTCACTTAAGGTAGTTCAAGCTAAGAGTTTTTAAATCCATCAAGTTTTAGTGTTTGAATTCTCAAGGGTCATCTTTGAATGAGAATAACTTGATAAATATGTGGTATTTCTGCCTATTTCTACCTACTAAATTATAGAGAATCGAATTAGCTTTCCAACGATATCAATTTTATCAAAATCCGACACCCGAGCAAGGAGTTATAGCTTAGCGAAGTAGAGTGCGTCGCCTAACCAATCGCACATGGCTACTGGAATAGGTGTGTGATAAGCAATGCGGCGCATACTTAAATATGTGCGATAAGAAATGCGGTGCATACTTAAATGTGTGTGATAAGCAATGCGGCACATACTTAAATGTGTGCGATAAGCAATGCGGCACATACTTAAATCTGTGCGATAAGCAATGCGGCGCATACTTAGTGTTTTAGGTAGTAAAAACACTCTGTTTTGAGTTTTTTTGAGGGCAATTATGTCTTTTGGCACTCCTTACACACCCCTAAACTTAACCTTAAGAATTTAATAGATTCTAAATACATCATAGCCATATTATCAGTCTAAGTTCATTATCCAAGAGCACTAAAGGAGAAAAACAGTTAGGGTTGCACAATCAACATTGAGGGTCCAATCTTTCAACGAATCCGTTACCATAAAGGTATGTGGGGTTTTCAACAAGAACATCCTTTCGTTCTTGTGCCTAAAATTTGTATTATTTTACAAAGATATATGATTTTACATGCTTTGACATGAATTTGAGATAGAAACTATTATCCTACGTTCTTGTTTAGAAGACTATTATATTTTTATGATGTCTTGAAGATAAATTCCTTGAGTTTTGATGTTAATATCATGTTTGAAGTTGAATCTCCAGATTTTTATATGAATTATACATGTTTGCTACATAAAGTGTGAATCTTAAAATATTTTGCTCAAGTATTGATATATGGGTTTTGAACCCTATTTGAGAATTATGATTTTTGTGAAAGCAATGTGTTATGCACACCTTGAGATTTGAATGATTTGACCTTTTGGTCTTGAAAGAGTTATTTTTGAACTCGAATGAGAAAAGAAATCCACATTTTGAATAATTATGAAAAAAGGGTAGCAGATGGCTCCCGTTGTGAATTGCTGAATTATTTTGTGGTGGATTTTCTTTGAAAAGATTTGAGCTAAGTCCGGAAGTAGTCTTTAGCACCGAGTGAGAGGTATAGCTGTGTTGGTCCTTCCTTAGAACTACGTACCCCCGTAGGAGCCGATATTGAGGCTGATTATATATAGTGATCACTAGTTTTTGGATTTGATACTTATAGTCCTACTCCGATGGCAAGGATAGGACGGCTCTCCCTAACGTGGGTTGTACGTTGGACTCCATGTGGCTCACGTGGTTTATGTCGGTTATGAGATCTCCCACTGTGTGTCTCTTCTTTCTATCTAAGATAATGATATAAGTTTGAAAGGATAGTTTTCTTAAAGTTATTGCTTCTGAAATGATTGGAATACTATATTCTAAGGAGAACTATTATGAGATTTGGTTACCTTGATAGCTTGAAACCATGATGAAATGAACTGAGAACTTACTATGATGACTCACATGTTTTACTTGAGATATCTTATTCCATCATGATTATGATGATTTTATTCAAGCTAGTGAGTCTTTTATTATATCATGCATGTTTCCTATAAATGCTTATGATATTGATTATTTAAATTGCATACACCTCCATATGCTCGGTACATTTCCATGGCACTGACCCACATCTTCGGATATGGGCTACATTTTCTCAAAATATAGCTTCAGGTGCTCAGTCCCAGGCTCGACAGTGATTTTTCGGGCATGCTGATCTACATCCTCTACCGTGGTGAGTTCTCATGATCCGAAGACATGATACTCAGACTCCTGTTTCATTTGAGTTGTTTATTTTTGGCACTAAGTATGAGTCAGTTGGGGTATGTCCCAATGGCTCTCTAATTTTGTTGATTTTTAGAGGCTTGTCAGACTAAACTAGATGGTTGGAGTTGTCATGAGATATTGTATTTTATTACTTTCTACATTTATCTATTCTAGTGTTTTTGAGACTTGAATGATGAAGCTTAGATGTTTTGACTATGTTGAGCATGAAATAAGCTTGTGATAGTGTTAGATGGCTCAAAGGGTTAGATTGGGGCTACTTGTGGTCTCAAGCACCGTGTGATGCCTTGGGGCCTATTTTTGGGGCGTTACATAATACTTTGGATATCATTGGAAGATCACAAGTTGAACAAGGGAAACAATATGCTATTAAAGAGCTAGAAAACTGTAAACAAATGAAGAGGAAGTCAGTCCTACCATCAAGTAGTCTTGATTAGTTTCTTAAAAAATAAGGGATAAATATAAGTGGTGAAAAAAACATGATATTCACACAACAGATGGTGTTAGAGTTTTGCCCACTAAATATCTAGATGAACATACTAAAGGATTGGATAATCCTGTGGAACAAAAAGAAATTGGTGAGGATGGGTGGTTAAATAATGATGAGGATATTAATGTTGATTGTGGTACATGTGGTATGTCTTGGATCCTATAATTTTATTACTCATTATATTTGTTTCTTATTTCTTAGTTATTACATCAATCTAGAGATTCCACATAAGAAAAATGTTTGAGGACAAACAACATACAAGGAAATTCATGCGATAAATTTTTAGTCAAGGTACGTTATAAAAGTTTAATGTTGAAAATGGTAGGAAATCCTGAAAAATATCCATGGGGTATAATCTGGAAAACTATTGTTCCCCCTTAAAGTTGCCCATTTTACTTGTATTGCGTTCCTTGCCTAGCTTCACGAATGTTTCAGACAGTTATGATCTATGTTTCTTAGAATTTTTAGGAGTCAAAAAATCATGCCAGGAAGTGTCATCAAATAGGCCTTAAACATTCGGCACCATCAGTCATCAAATATTAGAAATAGTCTCTACTAGAATGCAGTTATAAGTTGTACTTTCTGGAAAAATATAGCTCGAGAGAACCAATAGATGTTTTTCTGGTAAAAAAAGCATTTTTGCTAGCCTTGTGTCAACATATATTATTATACTACTAAAATGTAACACCCCAAAATCTGATCCCGAGACGTCACATGGTGCTCAAGACTATGAGTAGCCTTAAGCTAACCCTGTCTTCCTTCTACTAAGCCTGAATCTCATAATAGTGGAAATATAGATGTAAAAGTCATACTAAATGCAAAAACTATCTAAGATAGCTGAGAATAATCTGAAGTAATGTCTAAAATCTCAATACTAAATAATCTGAATAGAAACTAGTAGCCTGACAAGCCTCAGTAGTAATAGCTAGAGAGCCACTGGGATAGACCCCTAGCTAACTCAAGCTATCTGAAAAGAAATACTGAATCATATAGACTAATAAGCTACAAAATCTGTGAATAAGTCCCCGAACTCTGAGGACTCACCAACTGTCAGATATAGATGGAGATGCTTGAACTACTCACGCTGCTAATACTGAGCACCTGAACTTACATTATCAGAAAATATAGCACATAGACGTATATGTTGATTAGTACTTTGAGGATATACTGAGTATATGAGGGTGAATGCATAAGTAAAATATTATCTCATCATTATAATTTGTAAAACAATGCATGGTAAATGTAAATGACTGACATAAGATGGAATATCTAAAATATTGAAATCTGTAATCATGAATAGCAAAACAAACTTTATAAATCTAGTGAGTCATAATATTTAGTTATAAAATTTGCACTAATGTTCTGCCTATAAATCATACTGTCTAAGTGTAAAGGGATTCACTTCTATATCTAGAATCTGAAAGCTGAAATCTGTAGCTAATATCTTTCTGTAAAGCATAATCCAAATAAATTTGTGAGCCTTTACACTTAGTTTTCTAAAATCTTTTATGTTATTCTTTTCTATTAGGGAGGTTCTTCTAACCGACATAAACTATGTGACCTAATATGGAGTCCAACATCTTGTTCCTTTATGGGGAAAATCGCATGATTAAGAGAGGTGTCATACTATTGCCAAGAAGTATAACCTGAGTTAAGTGATCACATCTATATTTTTCATCCACATAGAAGTGGGAATAATCTAATAATCTGTACCTACGTTGGCTACGTAGTTCTGTGGAAGATAGGGCATGCTAATCTCACACCTCCAGCTCAGTGCTAAATACTACTCCCTTTTTAAACTGTATACACATTCTGTTATAAATCCTCTATAAAAGCAAGCATAAGGGTTATTACGAAACCAATTATGCATTTATCTGACTCAATCTTTGAATAAAACTATTATGACTTTTAAAATCTGTATTAAATCTTTAAATTGGATTCCAAATCTTATTTAAGGATCAAAAGATCAAATCTTTACTGAAAATCTAAAAATAAACTGATCATCTGATGCTTAAAGCATAATCTTTCTTGAAATTATAATGTTCAATCTTGGGATAATAACTCATGCATCAATCTCATGTCAAAACATCATATTAATCCTTCTTGGTAATGAAAACAATGATAATTCAATTTAAAATCTGGAATTTACTGTAATACGCATGAAAATATGAAAATAAACATCCAATTCAACTTCTAAATCACTTGAAATTTCATAATCTTGCAAGTAGCAACATTGGGTATGAACCCTAATATAAATCTCATCTATATTCATATAAAATCATGTAAATTTGAAATAAAAACTTGGTTTTGAGCACAAGGATGAAAGAAGATCCTTGTTCATAAACTCCACATACCTTAATTGATGAAATTTCTAAGAAAGCTTGAACTTGAATCTCTATTTGTGCTTTTGATGTTGAACTTTTGATTATCTTGATTTAGAAATC
>NC_061119.1:155138908-155311408 GCF_002878395.1 Capsicum annuum | reverse complement strand
TTATCGGATCCTAAGGTAATTGATAGAATAAAAAAGACATTGGTTGGATCAACATCCATCAAAAGAAAAGCACTTGAGGCGGGTGAACTTATTCTTAATGATTTTGTTGTTAATGGTATTGATGTTAGTGTTTCTGGTGGCGTTGATAGGGCGGTTGACACTCCTCTTTTTACTAATTTTGAAATAAGAGATAACAGTGATGCTTATTTTGGTGGAAGATATACCCCTTTTAGTGAGCATGCTACTGATTTTAGTGGTGGATACACCTCTTTTGGTGTGGTGGTGGAGGTGGTGTTTCCTTTTCTAGCTCATATTCTGTATATAAATTCCATGAATTCAAGGATAGACATGATATAGTGATTAAAGTTCTTGATGCACTAACTGTTGCTGTTAAAAAGTTGATATCTTAGAGTGGTTTCATTCCATCAAACAATATTTTAGATCAATTTAATTCGTTGGAGCTTAAGAGGAGAAAAAGATTAATTCCTAAACTAAAATCAAATATTAAACAAAGAAAAATTACAACTCCTCTTTCTTGCATTCGGGGCTATAGGAGAGCAGCATAAGCTGAAGAAGGTCAACATTTACAAGATGGTGAGTATCAATAAAAGGCTGAACTAAGTAGAGTGTTGAAATCAAAAAGGTCCTACAAGTCTAATCCATGCATAAACTTGGTGCAAAAGATTTCAAGAACATGACTAGTACGGAACATTAGTGTAAGGGTTGGATAAGTTTTTTAACCTACAATTTATATAAATTTGTAAGGCCTTTAAAATTGTATATAATTATATAGATGATATGTTAGTAGGTTCAGAGATAAGTTGCAATATTTTATACATCTGTTGAAACAGATGAGTCATTTGTTGCAACAAATTACCCCATCTATTGCATATGTTGTAGTAGATGAATAGGTTCAGAGATAAGTTAAAACAGATGACTTATTTTTTGTAATAGGTTATTAATCTATTGCAACATATTATCCATATATTGTATAAGCTGCAGTATATGGATAATCTATTAATAGGTTACAATAGATGACTTATCTTTTACAATAAATTATCAATCTATTACAAAAGATGAGTCATCTTTAGGAATAGATTACCTATCAGTTGTATAAGTTGCAGTAGATGGGTAATATTTTAATAGGTTCATAGATAAGTTGCAAAAAATGATTTATCTATTGTAATAGGTTGTCCATCTGTTGCAACAGACAACAAATTACCTTTCTGTTGTATCTTTTCAATTATTATTATCTTTTCACAAATTACTAACTTATATAAATTATTTTTTTATTTTAGTATGTTGAGGAAATTCTTTATCTCATATGGGTGAGGCATAAAAAATTCACTGAGTACTATGATCTTGATGATAGAACCATGATTCTTAAATTCTATAGTAACTTCAAAAGCAGGTACAAGAAAATCAGTGATGCAGCGACAACTCTTGGTGGAAGAAAAATTAAGGAGTTACTTGCTGAGTTTGAATGAAATAATGGTGATTACCATAGAGGAAAAAAATATATCTTGATGCCATGGATTAGATAAGGGATAGAGGATTATTGCAATCATGAACTTTAAAAAAAATACTCTGTGACTCTTGAGATCATAATCAATGAGGGAGTCATGACTAGTATGACTGCAACATTCCAGTTTTTGAAGATTGAAATTTTTTGTTATTCATAGAACCGCGTTGGAGTTGTTCCCAAGATTGTTGAAGCAAAGTGGCATGATGAATCATTTGTTAGAATTATTTCTCAATGGACAATGGGCTTTTGAAAGTCAAAAACAGAACCTTTCAAAAAATGAGACTGGTGTCGAGTGTGGGTTATAGTCATTTGCATTTATTAAGAATTTGATAACTGACACTGTATGAAAACGCCTACAACTTTACTTAATGACAATGCAATTTAAAGAAATACAAAAGGTTTGGAGCTGTTGGGGTAGCATGTAAGAGTTTGGAGCCCTAATGTGGGTTGTAATTTATGTTGACTTATTTTTTTAATTGATAACTTCTAGAAAAAAAATAATTTTTTTTTTTTAGGAAATTATTTATGTAATTAGCGAGGAAAATATTTTATGCTTAATAGATGTTCAATTTTCTTGTTATGAATTATATTTTATCCTTGGATTTGAAAACTATTGAATTCTAACTAAAAATGTTTAACACTAAGTTTAACTTCAATAGATGAATAATCTATTGAAAATAATTCAACAGATGAATAATCTATTAAAAATAATTCAATCGATATGTTTAATACTCTACTTGTGCTGCACCATACGTTTAATTTGTTGAACTAATCGAATAGATATAGACATCTATTGCAACATATATACACAATGGTTGCAACAGATATTGTAGCAACCTGTTTCATTGTTACTAAAAATATTTGTAGTAAAACATGAGAACCTATTTCATCCTAAGTTATAAGACCAATTACTTAGTATGGGAGTGCATTTAAAATTTACTAAGGTCATCCAATACCCTTAGAACAAATTTAAGTTGAAAGTGTTCCCACTGATTGAGTTTTGAGCTAGTTTAAATTAGGGTCAACTTCAAATGATCATATATTCTAGTATATAAAGATCTATAGTTCCAACAATCCATCAAATGATAGATATTTTAGTCTTCTTTTCAATGCATCTGATCGTTCGTTAATCTATCCTCAGAGTAAAGAGTTATGGTTATTTCAATGAACACTGTAGGGGCTGAAAATTAACCACCACGATAGTAACTGTGCAGTTTATAAAAGTGGTTTTGATGGGTTTTTGAGTTTTAACTCAAAAACTTCATCTCAAAGTCCTAGGAGGAAAATTTTTTAACTTCTTGGGTGATAATTCTCTGTTGAGGTAAGATTTTCCATTATCTTTTTCGTATCTCAATCCTTTAACATCCTGGAATCCTTAGAAAGATCTTTAATCATAGAAGTTTTGGGGATTTGAAACCTAAGTTCATGAGATTTTGGGAATAACCTATAGATTTGGTTAATATCATCTAGAATTACTTCTAGATTGTTAATTAACGATTCTTAGCATGAATGAGTGACTTTAAAACATGAACCAGTTTCGTAGGTCATGATGGAACCTACTATTATGGCATGTACTACAACGCACCAGTAGGTAAGCCAACCCACAATCTATAACTGCTTGTAACAGACTATCAAGATAAATAAAGAAAGCAGCGGAAAGGGATCAAATAAAGAGAGTAATATAAAGATGAAATCTCAAAATATAGTAAAGTCAGTACAAGAGCTTCTAATACTATAAGAGTACAGTGAAATACATAATACATGTATATATGTGTGTGTGTGTGTGTGTGTGTGGATGTCTCTGAATACAAAATAGAGATTAGTCCAACAATAAGAGGGAGACTAGGTAAACTCCAAATGTTAGGAGCTCACCCCTAATCTTTGGTCCATGGCTGCTCCTTATGATGCATACTTCAATAGTGAGTACTCATACTATGATCTGCAGGCTACATAAGTGTAATATGAGTACCAAATACGTGGTACTCAGTAGACATCGGCTGACTGAGCTCCAAAGATAATGTAAGATTAAATAATATGTAACATAGTAATATAAACTACAGACAACTATCCAAGGAACTAAACATAATATTGCTAATAGAGAAATTAGGATAAACTATCCTATTCTAATACATTCAGTAACTAAAGTGCAATACCATATATCACTAGCCAATATATAAATGAAGAGTGAAGGAAGGATATAGTAGTAATAAATAGACAAGGGGTACATATATAATATGAATAAATATGGAAAAAGAGTGATATACGATGATACCGTATATATATATATACATATACACACACATATATAAGACTAAATTTAAAGATAATAAGATAGGGGAACCAACCTAACATATCGATGTATCATAACTAACTAAGGGAGTTAATACTAGCATACTCATGGTATCTAACAAAAGTTTTACTAATAATAAGCTAATCTAATAATAATACATCTTACCATAATGGAAGGAGAAATCAGAAGTGCACCGACAATCTTGGGTACCAGTCCATAATCTTTCTTCTATGAATTATCCATAATAACCAACAATAAAGTAATTGGCTATTTCGGACAAATAATAGCCTAACAAGCCTCCATAAGTCTAAAAGGTTCAAGCAAGCACTTAAAAATAGTAACCAGCTTATACCAGTACATCCCCTCATAAGTCTGATAGATATAATCACAAAATAATTATATTAGTGACAAATGATGTATATGAATAAATTAATATATGTGTAATCCAGTACCATCAACCAATAGTGTTTCATAATGTACCAAGTGTATACACCTTCTCCAGCTCAGTAGCTCGCAAAGGCTGACCTACGATAACCATCCTTATCCAGCACTATGGCTTATGGTGAAGAGGACCATTAGGGACACTAGATATCCATACATACTGACTGGTTCCAGTCTAGGACTTTCAATAACCATCATAATCAATCTAATTCATCCAGTAACAAAGAGATAATCAATCTAATTCATCCAGTACCAAAGAGATATATAATGTATAATAAGTGCTCTATAATACCCCATCCTTGAAGGTTTTCTGCCCATCATACGACTCATTCCTTAAGTCGTATGTACATCATACAAGTAGTAAGTTGAAATGTATCCAAATTAGTATGGCAGATTTCCTAAGTATGAGCATATATATAAACCTTGAGAGTAGTATTTAGCATTGAGAAGGGAATGTGGATGAGCATATCCTAAATTCATCAAAATTATGAACCACTATAGGTTAAGATTTTTCCTAATATAGATGAAATAATGTATAGTGATCACTAAGATAAGGTTCTATTCCTATGGAAAGGGTAGAACAGCTCTCCCCAACATGGGTAAGATGTTGGACTCCATAATAGCTCACATGGTTTATGTTGGTTAGAAGAATCTCCCACAAACAAGATTAAAAGAAAAGATTTTTAAGAAACTAAGCATTATGACTCACTAATATTTTTTATATGCTTCATTATCCATGTTTTGTAATCTTGTAGTCTTTAGTTTTACTCAAGTTCGAGGTGAGTCATTTACATTTAGCATGCACAATTTGAAAGCTTATATTTATTCAGTATTGTTTTGCTTATGCATTCCCCCACATGCTTAGTACATTCCAGAAGTACTAATTCATATGTACATATGTGTGCTACATTGTCTTATAATATTGGTTTTGGTGCCCCTTTTATGCAACACGAGTGACTTTGACATCATTACCTACATCCCAATGTTTGGTGAGTCTTTGTAATTTGAGTATCTAGTATTTAGATTTGTGTTTTCCTTGATAGAAGTATTTTAGACATTAATTTCAGTTTATTTACAGGTCAGTTGGGGTCTGTACTAGTGGCTCTCTAATCTATAGTAGAGTCTTGTTAGACTATGTCTAATCTTAAGTTCAAGAAGTTTGTGTAAATATTACTAAGTTAAAGATTCAATTTAAGTTATGAGATTAATTATATTTGTTTTCTTTTCATGTTTAACATCTTTATTGGGTGAGCTATGAGTTGTAAAGATATCATGGGTTAGCTTGGGGCTATTCGTAGTCCTGAGTACCGTATGACATCTACGGGGTGCTTTCAGGGTGTTACAAACTTGGTATCATAGCCTAAGGTTTATATATTCCTAGGGAGGCAGACAAGACATGTTACATAGAGTCTTGATCATGATTGTTAACTGTGCCACATTTATGAGAAAGAGGCTACAAAATGATTTAGGAATAATCAGTTCTTTATGATCTATTGTGCTTACAGTTGTCTTTATCTGGATTAACTCATGATTTCACATGATATACTATGCTTCTTCCCTGAGCCGATGCATACGGAAATGGTGATCAACCACTTATGCACGTCGAACCTCTGAATGAGAGTGTGTCTTATATTGAATTTTGGGATGCTTTTTAAGCATTAGCCTAAGCTATGACCACCAATGTTCAGGGGAACCAGCAGATAATAGTTCCACTTTAACAGAATGGCAACTTAGCTGCATCCTAGATTCGAGACTTTATGAGGGTGAATATGCCTGAGTCCCAAAAGTCAAAGATGGACAATAACCCACAACTCTTTATTGATGAGGTGAGAAAGATAACTTAGATTATGTATGTTACTTAAGAGGAGAGTGCAGAGTTGGCATGCTATAGGTTAAAGAATGTTGCTTTTGATTGTACGATGTGGAAGGATGGTAGGGGTGAAAATATAGCTCCTGTGAGTTGGCAGGTGTTCTAGAATGCTTTTCTGGATGGTTCTTTCCATGTGAGATGAAGAAGGCTAAGATCGAGGAGTTCATGAACTTGAGACAGGGCTCTATGATGGTGAAGGAGTATTTCCTAAAGTTTACTCAGTTGTCTAAGAAAGCTCCTGAGTTTTTAGCTAATTCTAGAGCTCATATGAGCAAGTTTATTACTGGGTGTCTAATTTGGTAGTCAAGAAGTACATCACTACCATGCTGATTGGAGCTATGGATATTTATAGACTGATGACTCATGCTCAACAAATTAACACAAATATTTAAAAGAAAGAGAGAAGAGAAATAAGATAGCTAGGATTGGACAATTTGAGTTTAGTTAGTCAAGGTTAGGAGGGGGAAACCATTTGCAGTTTTAGGACCATTCATTTGTGCCTATGTCATCTTCATCTAGTTCCCCTGCACCCAAAACCAGGCAAGAGCAATGGGGCAGAAATTTGAATTCTAAATCTCAGAACAGTGTAGTTGGGAGGCCCAATTTCCCAACATGTGCAAAGTATGGCAGAACCCATTGTAGTGAGTGTTTAATGGGCAAAGGGGGTTGTTATGGTTATGGGAGAATAGTCCATTGAATCAAAAAGTACCCATATGCTAAGCAGAGAAGTAGAGATACTCATCCCCAGACATAGGCTACTAGTCCAACACCTCAACCAAGATGCCCAGCTCCTCCCCAAGGCGCGTCTTTCAGTATCGGTGGCAGTCAACACCAGAATCAATTTTATGCTTTGCCATCCCATCAGGAACAAGAAATATAGTTCAACATATGTTATCACTAGTATGGTTTATGCTTTTTACCTTGATGTTTATGTATTGTTAGACCCGGGATTGAATTTCTCTTATGTGACTCCTTTGGTTGCTATAAATTTTAGGATAGGTCCTAAAAATCTCTCTAAGACCTTCTCAGTTTCCACTCTGGTAGGTACGCCAGTTGTTTTCAGATGAGTCTATAAGGCGTATCCTATTACCATCCTCTATAAGATCATACTAGCAGACATAATAGAGTTAGATATAGTAGAATTCAATGTTATTCTAGGCATGTATTGGATCCGTTCATGCTACACATCGATAGATTTTCGTACCAGTATGGTGAAGTTTTAGTTTCCTAATGAAGTAGTTTTTGAGTGGGAGGTAGTTCTATATCTCCCAAAGGTTATTTTATCTCTTACCTTAAGGCCCAAAAGTTAATTTCAAAAGGGTGTATTTATTATTTAGTTTGAGTCAAAGATACTAAATCTGAAGTTTTGGTCATTCAGTCAGTTTGGGTAGTAAATAAATTCCCAAAGCTTCTTCCTGAAGATCTTCCAAGGGTACCTCCATATAGAGAAATAGAATTTGGTATTGATCTGCTTTCTGATACTCAGCCCATTTTTATCCCCCCATATCATATGTCTTCGGCTGATCTCAAAGAGTTAAAAGAATAACTTAAGGACCTCTTAGATAAAGGTTTCATCAGACCTAGTGTATCTCTATGGGGCACTCCAGTCCTCTTAGTGTGAAAAAAGATGGTACTCTCATAATGTGTATAGACTATAGATAGTTAAACAAGCTTACCATTAAGAACAAGTATCCCATTCCTAAAATCAACGATCTGTTCAACCAACTTCAGGGTGCTAGGTGGTTCTCTAATATTGACCTTAGATCGGGATATCATCAGTTGAAAGTCCGAGAGGAGGACATTTTGAAAATAGCATTCCGAATGAGGTATGGCCATTTTGAGTTTGTGGCTATGTCGTTTGGACTGACAAATATTCCTGCAGCCTTTATGGATTTAATTAATAGGGTCTTCAAGTATTACTTGGATATGTTTGTCATTGTTTTTATTGATGACATACTGGTGTATTCTAGAAGTGAGAAAGAGCACGCAGACCACTTGAGAATAGTATTATAGACCCTTAAGGACCGTCAGTTGTGTGCAAAGTTTGGTAAATATATGTTTTGGTTGGAATCTGTTACCTTCTTGGAGCATGTTATTTTAGGGTCTAGTGTTTATATAGATCCTTGAAAGACTAATATAGTAAAGATTGGCCTAGACCCATCACTCCACTTAATATCTAGAGTTTTTTGGGTTTGGCTGGGTACAACAGAAGATTTGTTGAGGGGTTCTCCTCTATAGCTGCATCATTGACTAAGCTTACCCAAAAAAGGGTAAATTTTATATGGTTAGATTAGTGTGAGAAGAGTTTTCAAGAGTTGAGGATAGATTGACTTCGACTATAGTATTAGCTTTGCCAGAAGGTTTAGATAGATTTATGGTGTATTGTGATGCTTCTAGAGTGGGGTTAGGTTATGTGTTGATGCAAAATAGGAGAGTGATAGCCCATGCTTCTAGGCAACTCAAGTATCACAAAAAAAAATTACCCAAATCACAACTTGGAGTTAGCTGCCGTGGTTTTTCTTTGAAAATTTGGAGGCACTACCTTTATGGTGTGTATGTTGATGTTTTCACAAACCGTAAGAGTCTTTAGTATGTATTTACTTAGTGGAAGTGGAATTTTCATCAAAGTAGGTGGTTGGAGTTGCTGAAAGATTACGACATGAGTGTGCTCTATTATCCGGACAAGGCCAATATGGTGGCTGACGCACTAAGTTGGTTGTCAATGGGTAGTACGAATCATGCAAAAGAGAAAGGGAGAGAATTGGTCAAAAAGGTGCACAGATTAGCCCATCTGGGAGTCTGTTTGATCGACACTGATGATGGGGGAGTAGTAGTACAAAATGGTTCAGAATAATCATTGGTAGTGGAAGTGAAGGAGAAATAACGAAATGATCCCATACTTAGTCAGACATTAGAGGTAATGCAGTAAGAGAAGGTTGAGGTTTTATCCCAAGGAGGAGATGGTGTACTTTGCTATCAAGGTAGAATTTGTGTTTTTAATGTCGACGGGTTGAGGGAGAGGATACTAGCCGAGGATAATGGTGCAAGGTATTCCATTCATTCGAGTGCTACTAAGATGTACCACGACTTATGATAAATTTATTAGTGGAATGGTATTAAGAGGTACATAGCTGAGTTTGTAGGGAAGTATCCCAATTGTCAGAAAGTTAAAGTTGAACACCAAAGACCAGTGGTACTATGCAAGAGATTAGTATCCCCACTTGGAAGTGAGAAGTCGTGAATATGGATTTTATCACAAGGTTACCTCATAAAATATGTCAACATGATTAAATTTGGATCATAGAAGACCGAATGACTAAGTCAGCCTATTTCCTACTGGTCAAGACTTCAGACACCGTGGAGGATTATGCCAGAATATATGTCCAGGAAGTAGTGAGGCTTTATGGGATACCCTAATCCATCATTTCATATAGAGGCACACAGTTTATTTCACAGTTTTGGCAATCATTTTAGAAAGGCCTAGGTAAAAAGGTTAAGATTAGTACAGCATTTCACCCGCAAACTGATGGTCAGGCTAAGTGCATAATCCAGACATTAGAAGACATGTTGAGAGCATGTGTTTTACACTCTTTTTGGATAGAGGTTTGTCATGGTTTCATAATGTACGGTACTGTATGGTATGGTATGGTATTGTACAGTATAGTACAATACCATGTTTGGATAGACTGTATCGTTCATTGCTGTTTAATAATAGTTTTATTGTTTGATTTAACAGTATGGTACTGTATCATAACTGGTAAGTTTAGTAAAATACACTTAATCATTATAAATATTAAATTTATCAATAATTGTTAATAAAATAATTTTCTTCCTACTAATATATCATAAAATATGCCATGCAGATATATTAAGATATTAAATTGATGTAAATTCTAATAGTCACTAAAAGAGTAGATCAAAATAAATATCGCTGGATTCATTTTTTATAGTAACAAATTTCATTTTTTTTGGTGTTTTGAGACATGACACCAATGACAAGTACAAAGTTTGAATGCATCTTTTGTGTATTCTACGGGTCTGTTCGATAGTGAATTCAAAAAAAAAATTCCTTGAAAATAAATTGTTTCTTACTTATTTTCTTTGTTCATTACAAAAGTAGGGAAATATTTTCTAAAAGTATTTGTATATATTTAACATAAAATAATAAAAATGAATATGAAAAAGGGGTCGAGGTAAGCAAAAACTTAATTTTTTTAGAAAAAAAATATTTAGAGGGGTAGGGGTAGTGGAGTAGGAGGTCTAAGTAGGAGCTAGGGTAAGAAAAAAACTTTAATTTTTTGAAAAAAAATTATTTAAAAAATAATTTTTTGGTTGGGGATGGGGGTGGGCGAGGGGAGTTATTATTTTTTAGGTAATAGGGAGGGGGGAGAGAGGGAGTTGGTAGGGGTAGGATGGTGAAAGAAAATTTTCTTTAAATTTTTAAGAAATAAAATTTAAAAATAAAAAGAAAATTGGTGAGGGAGTGGGGCTAGTAGGTGGGGGAGGGATGGAGGTGAGGGTGAGGTAAGAAAAAGTTTTAAAAAAATAAATTAGGGTGGGGGTTTTGGCAGGGGTGGGGTCGAATAGAGGTGGGGATGGGATAAGCAAAAGTTTTAAAATTTCTAAGAAAGAAAATTTAAAAAATAGAGGGAGCAGGGTGAAGGAGGCGAAGGCGGAGGCTGGTGGAGTGGAGGCGAGGTAGGAGGTGGAGTTAAATAATATAAGGTGAAAGGTAAAATGGGATTATATAATGTTAAGTGAGGGCATAACTGAAAAAAAAAAAAAAAAAGCAAACCATGGGATACCATCAAATTATTGGTTACATAAAGTGAGAGTTTTCATGGTTGCAAAACCATAAACCATACCATACCATACATTTTAAAAAACAATCAAAGCAAATATGGTTCTCTTAGTAACTATAACATACCATACCACGGGAAACCATTATCCAAATAGAGTGTTAGACTTTAAAGGGAGTTGGGATGATCAATTATCGTTGATTGAGTTCGCTTATAATAATAGTTATTATGCTAGCATTCAGATAGCTATGTTTGAAGCGTTGTGTGGGCGTAGATGCCGATCACCAATCGTATGGTTTGAAGTTGGTGAAGCGGCTTTGATTGGACCGGATTATATTCTTGAATCCATGGAAAAGGTTCAATTGATTCATGAAAGGTTTAAAGATTTCTCATAGTCATCAGAAGTCGTATACCGATGTGAGAAAAAAGGAACTCGAGTTCGAAGAAGGCAATTGGGAATTCCTAAAGGTTTCTCCTATGAAATAAATAATGAGATTTGGAAAGAAAGAAAAGTTGAGTTGGTGATATATTGGTCCATATGAGATAGTGAAGCGTATTAGAAAGGTGGCTTATGAATTGAATCTTTCATCAGAGTTAGCTATGGTTCATCTAGTGTTCCATGTTTCAATGCTTAAGAAGTCTATTGAAAGTCCTTCCTTGGTAGCTCGTATATAAAACCTACGGGCCAAATATAATTTGTCGTACGAAATTCTCGTATTAGCGTCAGTGAAAGTTTTCTGGACAAACTAGTTAGTTGAAAGGGCTACTTGGAAAGCTGAAGCAGACATGATGGCCAAGTATACTCATCTTTTTTCTTCCAAATCAGTTCCTACCAAAGGTAAATGGTTATTTTTATCCAAGACTCTCTCTCCTTAAGTTTGTTTAAGTATTCTTAAGTCGTTTTATATGTGGTGTGTGGTTAGATCCTTAAGATAGGTTTAATCTTGTTTATAAGTTGGTTGTTGGCGTGACTGATCATTTTCCTAGTCCTAAGTGATGCCATATTCGTGGATGAATATTTCCAAGGAGGAGATATTGTAATACCCCATCCTTGAAGGTTTTCTATCTATCATATGACTCACCCCTTGAGTCGTATGTACATCATACAAGTAATAAGTTAAAATTGTATCCAAGGTAGTGTGGCATAGTAGACAATGTGTTGTAGGTACGAATTGACCCTAGGAGTCATCAAGTGGGGTATGAGTCATTAATGGTGGGTTGTAAGTTCATCAGTGTAAACTCCTTAAGATACTATCCAAGATATGATTGGGGGTTATAGGTGGAGCTCGTTATTTGATCAGTGTGTACCCTCTTTTGATTCTATCCATCTTATGATTTATGATGCCTAGTAATACCTTTCCATATGAGTCATATGCTCAACTCGTAAGAACTGGCGAGTAAATTCTAAGAAGTTAAGGGGATTTTTAGTCATTTACTCCTTATAATTCTCAACCCGCGACATTTAACCCCAAGGGGCATTACTTTTCCTCTCTTTTATATCATTTAAACAACATAAAATCCCTCATTCTACTCTCAAAAATAATATTAGGGTTTTTTCTCAAGACCATCTCTCAAGTCATAAGGGTCAAGTTTGCTTCACCAAGCCAAGACCTTGAAGGTATGTGGGGTTTATGAACAAGGATATTCTTTCATCCTTGTGCCCAAAACTTATTTTAAAGTGAAAGTTATATGACTTGCAATCAGGGTTCATACCCAAATTATCTTGTCTTGAGTTTATGAAATTATCATGTGATTGGAGTATTAAAGTGCATACATGTTTTCATCTATTTATGTTTCGACTTGAAAATTCTCTATTATGATTTGAATATCATGTGAGACATTGATTAAAGATTTCCAATTGAGTTTTAATCATGGTATTGTATTACAAGTTATATTATGGAAAGTATGAGATTTAAGGATTAAGTATAAGCATTAAGTATATAAGAAAGTTTGATCTTTCGATTCAATAACAAGACTTGAAATTCATAATTGTTCATCCTGACTATGATTTAAAGTAAAGAAAAGCATAATTGGTTTCTCGTATATAGACCCTTATTCTATTTTAAGGTGGATTCCTATGTATGAGCATATCTATAAACCTTGGGAGTAGTATTTAGCACCGAGATAGGAATGCGAATGAGTGTATCCTAAATTTTCAGAAACTACAAGCCAATGTAGGTTAAGATTTTTCCCAATATGAATAAAGTAAAGTATAGTGATCACTAAGATAAGGTTCTATTTTGATAGCAAGGGTAGAACAACTCTTCCCAATGTGGGTAAGACATTGGACTCCATGATAGCTCACACAGTTTATGTCAATTAGAAGAATCTCCCATAAGCGAGATTAAAAGCAAAGATTTTTAAGAAACTAAGCTTTATGACTTACTAAGTTTATTTATATGCTTCATTATCCATTTTTTGTAATCTTATAGTCTTTAGTTTTACTCAAGTCTGAGGTGAGTCATTTATGTTTAGCATGCCCAGTTTTAAAGCTTATATATGTATATTCAGTATTGTTTCACTTATTCATTCACCCCCACATGCTCAGTACATTTCAGAAGTACTAATCCACATATACGTCTGTGTGCTACACTATCTTATAATGTAGGTTCTAGTGCTCGTTTTCAGCAACACCCTTTGGCATCATTACCTGCATCCTAGTGTTTGTTGAGTCCTCATAGTCCGAGATCCCAGTCTTTTAGATTTGTGTTTTATTTGATGGAAGTGTTTTATATATTGATTTCAGTTTATGTACGGGTTAGCTGGGGTCTATCCCATTGGATTTCTAGTCTATAGTAAAGGCTTGCCAGACTATGTCTAAGCTTAAGTTCAAGAAGTTTGTGAAAGATTGCTAAGTTAAAGATTCAGTTTAAGTTATGAGATTGTTTATCTTTGTTTCCTTCTCATGTTTACCATCCTTATTGGGTGAGTTCTGAGTTGTAAAGATATCATGGGTTAGCTTGGGGCTATTCGTAGTCCTAAGTGTCATATGACGTCCAGGGGGTACTTTTAGGGCGTTACATGCTCGAACTTGAATCGAGGCTAAATGAATATAAATCTGAAAATCCATTAATAAGATTGAGTTTAAGACTAAATCGACTTAATAGTGAAGAAAGGGACGGAATCTCCCTCAATAAAAGTAGATAGAAAAAGAGTGGATTAATAATGGACTAGAATCAACCTCGCCTACTTTCCAAAATACCATATTTAGTTACAAAATCTAATGATTCATTGAATAAGGTGGTACGACTTCTATTGTAAAAGAATTTTTTTAAAAAGTGAAAAGTGGGAATAAATTTATTTTTTAGAAAATTGTAGTAAAATCTAGGTTTTGGGTGGAATCATAATACTAATGAGCATAAATATGCCTAAAAGTATGCATCCCATCACCAATATCCAAACAATACAACCATAAGTTCCTAAACATATATAAATTACAATCAGGTCCTTTTTAAGAGTAGAATACTCACCTGGAGTCCATCTAGTATTGTGGCCACGGCCTCAGGCCCAACAATACATAACAACAAATAATAGCACCATAATCCAAGAAACTATCAAATCACTAAGTCAAATAGTATGTGTTATATTACATGATCCTTAACATTAATCTATGGTTAACATGACTATAATCAAAGATAATAATGTTCTATGTCCATAACGGGTATTTTATCCTAAGGTTCAGGTCATATTTCTATCCCAAATTCTCAAAATAGGTTAAGCCATCATATACTAGTCATAATCCCATCCAATAATCCCTACCTAGTATCCAATCTATATGACACACAATCTCGTAGAGGAAAGTAGACCGTAGCCTACCTCGATGTCGAACTACATTCCTAAACTATGTATGGATCATTCATATTTGCTCCATGATCACAAAATGTCTTCATGCTATTAAAATCATAATATAAGCATTAGTACAAGTAAAACGATACCCATATTGCAATGTAAAATTTTGAACCTAAATACTGATTAAAAAATAGGCCTGTGGGCTTATTAGCAGAATCTCAAAATGAATCCATCACGAGTTCCCTCGAAGGATAAAAAATGTGTGCCAAAAATTTTAGAACAAATGGAGTTCAAATCGGAGCTCAAATCGACCCCTAAATTTTAGGGATTACCTAAATCCTAGGAATTTACAATGAAAAAGGATGGAATTTGATGGGAAAATAATGGAAAATGACCATAGAGCGTTGAACTATCTTACTTAGCTTCAACAGATGATTTTCCACACTTTTCCACGTCCCAAGCTCTCAAAATAGAGGAAAAAACCTAGAGAAATGAGGGAATATTGGGTGAAGAAGAGAAATTTATCACCAGCAGTGACTACTTTAGCGACCATTGAGTCTCTTAAGTGGAAAATGACCACAAAAGTGGTTGGGTAAGGATAGGAAAGGATCTCTAAAGTGGCATCCTAGCTGCTAAAGAGACTTCCACTAAAGTGGACCCTGACCGCTATAACGATGCCACTTAAGTGGACCTTGACCACTAAAGTGGACCTCATTTGAGTAGCTAAGGCTGCTAAAGTGGCTCAAGGCAGCTAAATCAGCTCCTAGACTGATTTAACAGTCACACTAGATATCAGGCATAAGATTTTTGCTAAGTCCATATGGACTGTGATTAGGTGCACGGGATTCAATTAGAAATACATACATATAAATAAACTTGAAACCATGCCAAATTCGACATTCAAGACTCAACTGAACCATCAAAACTTTTATTTGATATTGTTTTGATTAAGTTGGGGCCCACCCATAGTTTTATTTTTACCAAATTTACCCAATATCCCAAAATGAGTCTGAAAGCTTTGGGACCTGGACCAAGCGTCCTCCTAGCCTAAAATCAACTTTTTAGAGCTAGCGATGCTATTAGAATTCTTATATGAGGCTGTTTAGTAGAATTTTTAGTTTGAGACCTATTTCTCCACTCCAAAAGCTCCAAGATAGGGAAATGAGCATAAAATTTCAATGAATTTCCCAATAACGGAACTGCTGGTTCCAACAAGTCATAAATAACCTGAAGTCACTGTGGAATGGCAAAAAAACACCAAAAGTGTGTGGAAATCAAGAAAATAACTTAGAGGTTCATTACAATATCCATTACTAAAAGAACTTTCATCCTTGAAAGTCAATAGATATAAAGAGTTCAAAAGCTCAAATGGATGAAGTACCAAGAGCGCATTTCTTTAGCAAAACTCTCTAGATAACCTCTAAGTGTAACCAAAGCTTCCAAGGGATTTTACTCAAGGTATCTCTTTTTATTTCACATCCTTATTTTACTTTCCAAATAACTAAAAAGCCATCCTCAGCAACCAACAGGCCTCCAACTAAATCGAGCATGGCTGAGGCACGTAACCCAAACCACACCATGTTAACATCATACTGATACAAGTAAAACCAAGATATCACTAAACCAAGATAAAGATATTCTAAAGCATGAACCATTCAACCAACACCAAACCAAATACAAAATTCTCTTGTCTTTCCAACCGTTATCCACTCCGAACTGTACAGAATATCTCCAATATCATCCAAGTCCTGTCTTCACAATCACATCATATTAACCTTAAAAGACTAGAGTTGATCTACTGGAAATCCATGTGGACTAGCATAAGAACAAGGCCTATGAGGTTCAACATGAATACTCAAATAGTGATGAAAATGTCTTCGATTTGTCCTAAGCCACTAATTGATTTAGATAACCCTCAAAACCAACAGTTAAGAGTTTGAAGTATAATCTTTCAAAATTGAATAATCTGCTCCAGAGTACCCTACCGACTATGGGTGCAACCATGCTAAGACTAACTAGAATACACTTGTCCCACTTAGTCGACATAAAAGTTTCTGATGAAAACATAGAATTAAACGCCCAAATTAGTAGAAATTTAGTACCATATGCTGATGGACCATCTTTCGAGCATCTATCAAGTACACTATATCCAAACTAAAAGAAATTAAATAGATAGGTAATGAGTAAGCCTAGCCAACCTATCAACAAATGCTCAACTAGAACAAATCTTTGAAATGGTGCTGCAACCAAATTATGCAATCCATAGCCATAATCTCAACAACATCACTAAACTAGTTGATCTTATCTATCCAAATCATTCTTATGGACGAGTAAACATCCATAATCCAAAACCTGTCGCAACCTTTAAGTTGTCATTCAATAGATTTTTAACCATAGTTTGAGCCAACAAGACTTCACTAAGGTCAATTACCTTGTCACAACCCAAAAATTAGGGTCATGATGACACTTATCATGGCTAAGCCTTGACAAGTAAGCCAATCTCCCAAACAGATACATAAGAAGAAAACAGCACAATAATTCCCCAAGGCAGGACTTCTAGGGCAAAGTCAGACCATACCTATATGAAAATAGTAAAAGTCTAAACACTAAAGATACCATAAACCATCCCAAAACCTGATGTCACCGTGTATGAACAATCTACATACAACTTAAAACTAGAAATACAACTGAATCTAAACAAAAAGTAAAAATCTATCTGTAAATACAAAATAAAGAAATTAATTGGAGAGGAGGAGGCTTAGGGTCAACCTGAAGGCATAGAGCAATCAATAACTTAACAATAACAATGATCAGCCGCACAATCTCAATTATCACACGATATACTCATACCTAGATCTATATTGAAAGTGCATAGTAGGGATGAGTACAGTCAAATTGTACTCAGTAGGTATCATAGGCTGACTGAACAATGTATAAAATAATATACATAAATACAAACGGGTAAAAAGATACATAAAAGAAACAGAGTAGATTGAAATAAATAAGTAACAGAACACAACACTAAAGATGTATAACGTATGAAATGCAATTATGGTGTCACTTCCATATATACACATAAATACATACATATATATATATATATTATCTACCTATCTCAGTCTGAAAAAAGTTAAGCCATAACCTACCTCAAAATAATAAAATTTCAGTCCAAAGCCTTTTAATGTGGATCTTTCCCCTCTCAAACGCCCTTAAAATCAATTAAAACATATATGGAATCTATATGCTAAAAGAAAATCAATGATACCCATTTGTCTATTTCCAAGTTGGGGTCAAAACAGACCACAAAAATGGATTTCCAAAACAAAAGGGTAAACCAAATTTTTTGTTTGGAAAAATATTACCCATGATTAAAAAATCCACAATAAAACCCAAGTGAAATCGAGTTAAAACGAGATTTAAATCAAAGAAATATATTTTAGGACTCCTGAGCAAAAAATCCCAAATTCCAATTTAAAAACCCAATTTAAAGAGTTTTAAATGACATAAACAAAAGTAAAATAATTGAAATAGAGATTTAAACATTACACAATCTCAATAATAAAATAAATCATCCAAAACTCTCTCAACCCAAAGCTCAAAGTGTAACACCCCGCATTTTCAGACTTGAATTTGAGCTGTCGTTCCTACATGTAATATCTCAAACTGATGATTCCTATATAAATATAAGTTTAATGACTATTTGACTAGTGTGAAAACTTCTATTAAGGTGAAAAATGTTCATAGAAAACACTTAGAGCAAAGTTGAGTTAAGAGCTTTACATTAGGCCAAATTTTTGTATTTGATCCTACAAGGGTCAACTTTAAGCATATATAAATTCTGAAATATATGAAATTTTAGAGATAAAGACCCACTAAATTATATATAATTTTTTCCTCTTTCCAACGCATCTGATTTTTTCTTAATCTGATACCTGAGCAAAAAGTTATGAGCATTTTCTTGAGGAACCATTGAGGATGAATGATTTTAGCGTGGCTCGCCCTTTGTGCCCTGAGATTTTAACGTGGCATGCCCCGATTTTTAGAAACTCTAAAACTCATATTTATCTTTAGTTTTTGAAGATAAACTAGTCATTTACGTCGTAAACCATCCTAATACACAATCCCCCTTCTCCTAAACTCTCAAGAACAAAAAGCAAGGGTTTCTTCCAAAAATTCAATGCCCAAGGCTCCAAATCCATGTTCCCTTCAAAGAATCAAGAAATTCAGGTATGTGGGATATTCATCACTTGGATCCTTTCACCCATTAAGTCCCTAAGATTCCTTAAATTCTCAAGTCTAATTCTATTTTGATATAGGGTTCCCTGAAGATAATAAATTCCATGATTCCTCGATGTAATTCTTGAATTCAACCATGAAATAGTGTTTCCTCATAACGTTAAGTATTCTTTCGTACTCTAATCATGATAACTTATTATATTGA
This sequence comes from Capsicum annuum, assembly GCF_002878395.1. Taxonomy (NCBI): domain Eukaryota; kingdom Viridiplantae; phylum Streptophyta; class Magnoliopsida; order Solanales; family Solanaceae; genus Capsicum; species Capsicum annuum. The sequence goes on along the minus strand of NC_061119.1, from coordinate 155,292,253 downwards.
TAAAATTGTTAGATACTTGAGTTTAAGTCATGAAATTTTCTATCATGTCATTACATTGAAATCATTATATTTAATTATACTACTTTCCGTGCTGGTGGGTTATGAACACCCGATACCTAGTTGATCTTACATGTTACTGTAACAACCCGAGACTACCCCCTAGTCGTTACATGGTGCTTACTCTCTCAAGGGACCACAAGATAACTCATGAGCTGGTACCTGCTGTGAGCACTAAATAATATAATCATGAATGCGGAAGAATAACTAAAATGCCATAAGGTTTTAATAATGAAATGACTAATGAATTATGAATCTGGCATAACATTGAAATTGAAATAATTTAAATAGCTAACTGTAATGTCTAAAAAGCCTCTAAACTGAATACTTTGAGTTGACGGGACAGGCCCCAACTAACTCTAGTAACTACTGAGATAAAGACATGAAGTAATATAATCGGTCCTCGAATGATGAGGACTCACCACTGCTACTGTAATGCTAATGATCTGAGGGACTAAGTGAGATCCGAGAACTGAGCATCAGCACCTATGATATGATACATCATAGCATAAAAGAAAAGTATGCTATCAGTACTTTGAATGTATAGGTATGCTAAATGAGGTAGACTGATATGCATGGTCTCATGAATAGGAGTAATAATAATTAACTGGACATGCATGTAAAGCATAGAGTACTGAATAAAGAGCATGGAATCTGTAGATACTGAAAATACATAAAAATCTGTAAATACTGAGGATACATGACCAAGCATATAACATGAACTGAGTAAAATTTGTAAACTAAAATACTGAAATAACTTAAATCAATATGCTTTGGTCAAACAATTCTAAGACTGAATAACTAAGCTGGGACTATAACTTAGACTATATCTGAGATTGTGGGAGGATCATCTAACCAACATTCCCTAATTTAAGCTAATCGAGGTCCAACTGGTAACCCCAGTTGGAAGGGTGTTAATACCGTTCCATGGGTACTAATGATGGCTGTGTTGATCCACTAAACTGATATAATGTCCAAAGGACTAAGGATGTCAAGCCTGAACTAATGGGTGACCCCTGCGAGATAGTCAAGCCTAATCTGATGGGTGACTACTCATATCCTATGCTGGCTACGTAGTTCTGGAGTATAAGGACTACTAGTAATGACTCTCCCTGTCTAATGGGAAAGCCGTCATCCTTGTACTCGCTCGGTGCTAAATCCTACTCCCAACGTAAAGACACTGAGATACTAGACTATTTTGAGTGCAATGACTGATATCTGACTATTCTAATAATGCTCATAACATAATCTGAAGACTATTCAGTAATGTACTGAGACTATACTAAATAAACAGCTATGGTTTTCGGATATTCAATACCCCCAGGACTCAAAACAATAATACTGAAAAGACAGTAAAACTTAAGGGACCAAAACATGAAGGCTCTTATTAAATAAATCACTCTTGTAGGCTTTTTATCATACACATGTAGTTCAAGGTTCAAAGCAATCATAGGAATGTCCTAAGACATATAAAAATAGCATGAATCTGACATACTAGAGATATATCATGGTTTTGTTCAATAAATGATGATACTAAAACATGGGGAATTGAATAATAACAATAATTTCATGGTAACATAGTATAAAATCAATAGTACATGGAGATTCATGGATGAAATCATAATTTAAAACATAATAATTTGAAAGATTATAACTTGGTGATTAAAATAGGTTACTTGGGTTCCATGGATGAAAGAGATCCATGGATGAACATCTAACATATCTACGATGATGAATTTGGATGGATTGATGGAGAGTTCTTGAGATTTGACCTTGATTCTTGAAGGTTAGGGGTTTGTTACTTGAGAGAATGTTCTTGATTATGGGGAAAAATTAATTTGAATAATGCCCAATTAGGGACTTAATTTCATGTTTGGGGCTGACTAGGACAAGGGAAGATTACTTAAAAGTCCTTGGAATTAAAACTTGGAATTGACTGAAAATCTTAATTTTTTGGGCTCGCGTGATGCGGCACTATCGCACCGTGTCACTGGAATTAGACAATTGGGAAACTATTCTGTGGTGCAACGCGGGGAAATCGCGGCCATTCACTGATTGAGACCTGGAAGTTTACCGCGACGCGGTGGTATCACTCTTCGACACTGGAAATGGACAATTGTCAAGTTGACCTATGGCGCGATGTGCCAGGATCGCGGAACCTCACTGGAATTTTCCAAATGGGAGATTGGTCTGCTCCGCGATGCACTAAAGGTTAAAATAATTGTGTTTAATGACTGAAACTTAAAATTGCCATAATTTCTTACCCAGCTATTAGATTTGGGCAAATTTTATGTCGTTGGAAAGCTAATTGAATTTCCTATCAGTGACAGACTCTAAACTAAAAAATAATGAGTGTTTAAAAATTTTCATATACAAATACTCATGTATTGGGACTTAGATTATGCTAGGGAAATACGAGGTGTTACAATATCTCCCGCTTGGGTTCATACATCCCCGAATGAAATAGGTTAAGATGAAAAAATTGATGGACTAAGCTTCTATACTAAATATGCATGCCTGATGCATGGAATGCATGACTGAACTGATTCATGAATGCACGACTGACATGAACATGATGTGCGGCTGAAACTGAGCATGATAGAGAAAAACCTTAAGAAGATTGGTACCTTATACTGAACCTGGATTTATGGAGAAAAGATAAGGGTACTTGGTCCGTATATCTACTTTTGCTTCCCAAGTGGCTCCCTCAATGGACTGATTCCGCCAAAGAATTTTGTCCAGTGGAACTTCTTTGTTCCTTAGTCTGCGAACTTGATGATCAAGAATTTCAACTGAAACTTCCTCAAAGGAAAGACTATTCTGAATATCTACACTTTCTAAGGGAACAACTACAGCTGGATCGCCAATACACTTTTTCAACAATGTGACATGGAATACTGGGTGTACTGAGGCTAAATATGAAGGCAACTTAAGCTCGTAAGCTACCATTTCAAAATGACTGAGGATTCTGAAGGGACCAATATATCAGGCACTGAGTTTCCCCTTCTTACCGAATCTCTTCACTTCCTTCATGGGAGAGATTTTCAAGTACACCAAATCACCAACCTCAAACTTGAGATCCTTTCTCCTCACATCAGTATATGATTTCTATCGTCTCTAGGCAGCCCTAAGACTTTCTCTGATTAACTGAGCCTTCTCTAAGGCATCAAACACCAAGTCAGGCCCTACTACTGCAGCCTTACCTACTTCAAACCAACCAATTGAAGATCTACATCTCCTACCATAAAGAGCCTCAAATGGAGCCATAAAGATACTGGAATAATAGTTGTTATTGTATACAAACTCAATCAAAGGAAATGGTCATCCCTACTAACCTTGAAATCAACAATATATGCTCTCAGCGTATCCTTAAGAGTTTGAATGGTCCATTCTTCTTGGTTGTCTGTTTGAGGGTAGAAGGAGGTACTGAGATAAACTTAGGTACCAAGACCCTTTTGGAACTCTTTCCAGAAGTGAGAGGTAAACTGGGTACCTCTATTTGAGATAATAGATAAGGGAACACCGTGTAACCTAACCAACTCTCTGAGATAGAGTTTGGCATAGTCCTCGATTGAATAAAAGGTATGGACTGGCAAGAAATGGGCTAATTTGGTCATCCTATCTACAATAACCCAAATAGAATTATACTGATAATGGGTACGAGGCAAACCTGTCACAATATCCATGTTCACTTCCTCCTATTTCCACATGGCAATATTGAACTCCTGCATAGACTCACTAGGCTTTTGGTGATCAACCTTAACTTGCTGATGCGTAGAGCACTTAGCTACAAACTCTGCAATATCTCTCTTTATCCCACTCTACCAATAGATCTCCCACAAATAATGATACATCTTAGTGGCCCCTGGATGGATAGAGTAATGCGCATAATGCACTTCGGCAAGAATTTGTTGCCTCAAGTCATCTATACCAGGCATACACAATCTACCTTCATAACGCAAAACACCATCTCCCCCTTGGAAGAAAACCTCTACCTTCTAATCTTTGACTGATTCTTTTAACTTAACTAGACTGGGATCCCTATCTTGCTTTTTCTTCACCTCAAAAACTAGAGATGACTCTGAGCTACTCTGCACCCATACACTACCTTCTGCTGAATTAAGTAACCGGACACCTAGTCGGGCAAGATGATGGACTTCCTGAGCTAACTTTTTCTTACCATCCTCAATATGAGATACACTACCCATAGACACTTTACTGAGAGCATCAGCCACTGCATTAGACTTGCTTGGATGATACAAAACACTCATGTGATAATTCTTCAATAACTCTAACCACCTTCTTTGATGCAAATTTAAATCTTTCTAAGAGAACACATACTGAAGGCTTTTATGATCAGTGAACACATCTACATGCACCCCATACAAGTAATGCCTCCAAATCTTTAAGGCAAATACTACAGCTACTAAATCAAGATCATGAGTAGGGTAACTCTTCTCATGAGGTTTAAGATGTCTGGAGGCATAGGCTAACAACCTTAACTCTTTGTATGAGGATACAACCCAAACCTACTCTAGATGTATCACAATATACAACAAACCCATCGAAACCATCTGGTAGGGTAAGAACTAGGGATGAGGTGAGTCGAGTCTTCAACTCCTGAAAACTCTTCTCACAGGAATCTGACCACTAAAACTTAACTTTCTTCAGAGTCAATCTGGACATAGGGGATGCAATTGAAGAAAACCCTTCAACAAACCAATGGTAATATCCAGCTAAACCTAAAAAACCCCTAATGTCTGATGAAGAGATAGGTCTAGGCTAGTTTCTCACCACCTTAGTCTTTTGAGGATCAACTTTAACACCATCACCATAAATGATATGGCCAAGGAAAGCTACCGATCTTAGCCAGAATTCGCACTTACTTAATTTAGCAAACAACTGGTGAGCTCTAAGAGTCTGAAGCACTAAGCTGAGATGATCTTCATGATCGCTTTTACTGCGAGAATAGACTAGAAAGTTATTAATAAAGGCTATGACGAATATATCCAAGTACTACTTGAACACTCAGTTCATCAAGTCCATGAAGGCTGTTGGGGCATTCGTGAAACCAAACGACATGACTAGAAATTTAAAGTGACCATACCAAGTTCGGAAAGCTATTTTCAAAATATCACATTCTCTGACTCTAAGGTGATGATAGCCCGATCTGAGGTCTATCTTGGAAAAGTAATAGGCACCCTGAAGTTGGTCAAACAAGTCACCGATTCTAGGAAGTGGGCATTTATTCTTGACTATGACCTTGTTCAACTGATGGTAGTCAATACACATTCTGAGAGAACTATCTTTCTTATGCACGAATAGAATAAGAATGCCCCATAGGAAGATGCTGGGCCTGATGAATCCCTTATCTAGGAGATTCTTTAACTGTTCTTTCAAATCTTTGAGTTTAGCTGGAGCTATTCTGTATGGTATAATAGATATAGGCTAAGTATCTGAGAGAAGGTCTATTTCGAAGTTGATTTCCCTTTTGGGAGGAACTCCGGGAAGATCTCCAGGAAACACATCTGAGAATTCATTTACTATTAAGACTGACTCAAGAGTAGGGGTTTCTAAACTAGAGTCTTTGACTTACATAAGATAGTAGACACACCCCTTAGATATTATCTTTCTCGGTCTATGGTATGAAATCAGCTGACCCCAAAGAGCTGTAGTACTACCCCTCTCACCATTCAAGAATTGGTTTATTTGGGAACTGAAAATGAACTATTTCTATAATCAACTGAGGCATAACATGAGTGGAGCTAATCCATAACGAGAATGATGTTAAAATTCATCACCTCTAACTCCACAAGATCAACTGAGGTAACTTCTTATGATATTATGATCGGACAGTTCCTGTATACCTATTTGGCTACAATGGAAACACCTACTGCGGTAGATACTGAAAAGGGTTCTACTAGAGTTTCAGCACTTACTTCAAAAGTGATGGATATATATGGAGTTACAAAAGAAAGAGAAACTCCAGGGTCTAGTAAATCATAAACATATAAGTGAAAGACCTGCAATGTACCAGTAACTACGTCAGGATAATATTCCTAATATTGGTAGAACTGAAAAGTATATAATCTATTCGGACGCTGACCACTGGTAGCACTGAAAGTGGCCCCCTACTAACTTGGGCGGCCGAATGGAACTAACGACTGATAGGACTGGACCTATTGGCGCGCATCCCTAACCTTTTGAAAAATTACCCGACACTCTCAAATCTGATGGCCTGGCTTGCCACACCTAAAGTAAATATCACTACCCTCTCTATACCACCCTGATGATGTCTGCCATTTTTCTGACATAGAGGATTTGTATGAGCACTTCTAACACTGACCTGGGACTTAGAGACTGGTGACCTATCCCTATTGTCTTTTCTAAATTTAGGTACTGGGGAACTAACTAAAGAAGGCACTGGGGATGAATACCTCAGGTGAAATGGAGGACGGTTATCACCCTCTGACTTTGGCTGGATGAAATTAAAACCCCTTGTCCTAGCTCTCTTGTTTCCTCTCTCCCTCTCTTAATCTTCTACTCCTTGATTTGTTGAGCATGCACCATCAGCTAAGACAAGTCCATCTCACTAATAAGCATTATAGTCCTACACTCCTTGAACATACTATCAGATACTCCATACACAAACTTACTTATCTTGGACCTACTGTCAGCTACCACATGAGGAGCATATCTAGCTAACTGAGTGAATTTAATAGAATACTCCCTCACACTCATGCTTCCTTGCCTCAAATTAATAAATTCTAACACCTTGGCCCCCTTCAACTCTAATGGAAAGAATTTCTCTAAGAAAGCCATAAAAATCTTCCCATTCTATAGGCCATGCATCAATACCTCTATCAACTTTCCACTGCTTAAACCAAGTATGGACTACATCCTATAATTGATATGCAGCCAACTCAACACTCTGACTAGATGTCACCCCCATAGCATCCGTTACCTTCTAAACTATATCTAAGAATTCATGTGGATCATCTTCAGACTTGGACCTCATCAAAGAAGGAGGATTCATCTGGGTAAAGTCCCAAATTCTAGTTGCAGCAATATTGGCCACTAGGTTGGCTGAAATAATAGCTCTTAATTGTGGTGTCATCCCAGAAACATTAGCTGAGACTTTCTCATTGTCTACCCTAGTGGGTAAATCTATTATATCCAGATGAGTATATAGAAATTTCCTGATTATAATATCTACAAAAATCACTTTAGTAGATCTTATGGAGTTAGAGATAACTAATTTTGATATCATTCTCGACACGGATTGGCTCCACTTATGCTATGCTTCAGTTGACTGTAGAAATAGAGTCATTCAATTTTAGTTTCCTAATAAACCAGTCATTGAATAGAAGGGTGGTACTTAGTGCTTAAGGTTCAAATTACTTCATACCTTAAGGCTAGAAAAATGATATATAAGGGGTGTATGTACTATCTTGTTTAAGTTAAATACTAATTCTACAACTCCCAGTCTTGAGTCATTTTCAGAAGTAAGGGAATTTCCAAATGTGTTCCCTGAAGATCTCCCTGGAGTCCCTCCCTAAAGGGAAATTGACTATGGAATAGATCTTCTTCCAGATACCTAACGTATCTCTATTTCTCCCTATAAAATGGCTCTATCTGATCTAAAAGATTTGAAAAAATAGTTGAAAGATCTCTTAGATAAGGGATTCCTCAGGCCCAGTGTCTTCCCATAGGGCGTTTTAGTCCTGTTCGTGTGTAAAAAGGATGGTTCTCTCAGAATGTGTATCGATTACCATCAGTTGAACAAAGTCATAATTTAGAATAAGTACCCACTCCACAGGATTGATGACATGTTTGACCAACTTCAGGGTGGCTGTTATTTCTCTAAGATAAACCTCAGATCTGACTATCATCAGCTCAGAGTTACAGAATATGACATTTCAAATACAACCTTCAGAACTCGGTATGGTCACTTCGAATTTTTAGTTATGTCTTTTGGACTAACAAATTCCCTAGTAAATTTCATGGACTTGATGAATATAATGTTCAAGCAGTACTTGGACATGTTTTTCATAGTCTTCAATGATGATATTTTTGTCTACTCCCTTAGTGAAAATGATCATACAGACCATCTCAAAATTGTAGTGCAGACTCTTAGAGCCCATAAGTTATTCGCCAAATTCAGTAAGAATGAGTTTTGGACAAGATTAGTAGCTTTTAATAGCCATATTATTTTCAGTGATGGAATAACAGATGACCCTCAAGACACTAAAGCAGTAAGAAACTGGCCCAAACCTATCTCTCCATTAGATATCAGGAGTTTCTTAGGTTTGTCTGGCTATTACAGATGGTTTGTTGAAGGTTTTTTGTCTATTACGTCCCTCATGTCTTGATTGACTTAGAAGAAGGTCAAGTTTCAGTGGTCAAATTCTTACAAGAAGAGTTTTAGGAGTTGAACACTCGACTCACCTCAACCCCAGTTCTGATATTGCCAGATGGTTCAGATAGGTTTGTTATTTACTGTGATACTTCCAGAGTTGTTCTTGGTTTTGTGTTGATGCATAGAGGTAAGGTCATAGCCTATGCCTCTAGAAAACTTAAGCCCTATGAAAAAAATTACCCTACCCATGATCTTGAGTTGTTTTTTCCTTCAAGATTTGGAGGCATTATCTTTATGGGGTTCATGTTGATTTGTTCACAGATCACAAAAGTTTGCAGTATTTGTTTTCGCAGAAATATTTAAATCTTTATCAAATAAGGTATCTTTAGTTATTAAAATATTATGATATAAGTGTGTTGTATCACCCGGTCAAGGCCAAAGTAGATTATCTATGGGTAGTGTTTCTCATGTTGAGAATGATAAGAAGAGGTTAGTTCAGAAGGTTCATCATCTTTCTAAATTAGGTGTTCGGTTGGTTGATTCTGCTAAAGGTGGTGTTTGGGTTCAGAATAGTTTGAAATCTTCTTTGGTTGCAAAAGTGAAAGAGAAATAAGATAGGGATCTCCGTTTAGTTAAGTTTAAGGAATCAATTAGAGATCAGAAAATAGAGATTTTCTCCCAAGGAGGAGATGGTGCGTTACGTTTTAGGGTAGGCTATGTGTGTCACATGTTAATGGTTTAAGACAAGAGATTTTAGCATAAGAGCTTGGTACGCATTGATCTATTCACCCAGGAGCCACTAAGATGTACCGTGACTTGCCAGAAATCTGTTGGTGGAGTAGTATGAAGAAAGATATTACAGAGTTTGTAACTAAGTATTCTAACTTTTAGCAAGTCAAGGTTGAACACCAGAGGCCTAGTGGCACATTACAGGAGTTTAGCATTCCTACTTGGAAGTGGGAAGAGGTAAACTTAGATTTTGTAATGGGTTTGCCTCGTACGTATCGTCATCATGATTTGATATGGGTGATTATAGACAGAATGACCAAATCATCTCATTTCTTTCCTGTTCATACTTCTTATTCGGCCGAGAACTACGCCAACCTCTATTTGAGAGAGTTATTTAGGTTGCATAGAGTCCCATTTTCTATCATTTTAGATAGTGGTACTTAGTTTACCTCTCACTTTTGGAAGAATTTACATAAGTATCTTGGTACCCAACTTCATCTCAGTAATACTTTTCATCCTCAGATAGATGGTCAGGCAGAGAGGATGTAATACCCCATAATTTTTCCTAGCTAATTTCATCCCAAGAATTCTTAGTATTAGATTCTAAATTGAATGATGGTTATTCCATGAAAAAATTTCAAGATTTTTACATTTTTTCATGTGGGAAATTCAATAAGCTTTCCATAAATATAAGATTCTCCTAAATCCGATAACCAAGTAAGAAGTTATGACTATTTCAAGTTCCTGTCGTAAAAAAATGCCATATTAATTAGTGGTGTACCATGTCACAAGATGAAATGGCATTTGGCAAATTCCAGTAGGGGAGCACAATTATGGCGCGTCGCGCCAGGGCCCAAATTCAGAATTGTCCTTTTCCAGTATCTCAGCACGATCTCCCTCACATCACGTCAAAGTTATAGGTCAAAAAGGAAGGGGAAACACAATGGATCCACATCGCGCCATCCATCAGTTTTCTAATTATCAAATTCAAGTGACACGGCGTAATAGCGTCGAGTCATGCTAGGGGTCCAATTCGGGAAATTTTTACTGAAATTACATGACGCGTCTAGAGTTAAAAGGGTCAACTTCCCACCCCTATTTAAGCCCTTTAACACGTGATTTAGCCGTTTTTCACCCAAAATACACTAATTACTCTCAAAAACTCTCAAAAACAAGCCCTGGGGTTTTCATAGAAGGTTCAATTCCAAGGGAATTCACCATCAAATTTCAAGAATCTCTCCATCAATCTTTGTAGAATCACAAGTTAAGGTATGCATAGTGTTCATTCATGGAGTCCTTTCATCCATGAAGCCTAAGAATCTCTTTTCTAAGTTTAATTTTATGGATTTCCTTATGAATTTCATGTTGGGTTTGTTTTGTTTATGTTGAGAATGATCAATTGAATTCAAATCCATATAAGGTGATTAATTTTATGTGGAATTGATTTATATAGATGTATGTTCATGTGAACCTATGAATAAACCCTAGATGATGAAATTAGAGATGAATCATGATGATTAATGGTTGTATAATGTTGTCTACATGTGATATGCCTACCATGTGTTTGATTAAATACCTAGATGAAGGAACAATGCCCAACTAGTATGATATCATGAAATCCCCATGTATGTACAAGTTATGCCTATCACATGTTTTGATGGAATGCTTCTAAAAATGTATTATAGATTATGATGTTAGTTATATGTTCAAGTAAGTTATGCTTGATCAGTTTTGCTTCCATCGAGACCTGGGGGTACTTATACCCAAAATATTAGTTGTGTGCCTAGAGCCATGTCATGTTTCCATAATACTCTCAGTCAAGCTATGAATCCTTAGACTTTAGACATTCTTATGACTCAGAAAATCTCCATGAACTCATGAACTCAGTCAATTATCAAATATCAGTAATATTTTATCAGTCAACAGAATTCAGTAACTCAGTCCATGTTTAGTTTATTAAATTATGTTCAGTGTCTATTCAGATGGGAGTAGAAATTAGCATCGAGTGAATCCAAGGATGGGAACTCACCTATTATATGAGAGTGTGATTCTTAGAAGCAATCCTTGTATTCTAGAACTCTGTAGCCAGCATAGGTTGAGACATCATAGCCTACTATAAGAGGTTAGCTGAGGTGTCTTAGCCTGCTATATGAGGGTTCCCACCATTCTTACTAGAGTTACATGTTATATTAGGGTCACTCACATGTTGTCCTTACCAGTGGTGCGGTATCAACACCCTTCTAATTAGGGCATAGATAGACCCCAATTCAGCTATAATGCATTATTTGGGGCTTGTCGATTAGATGACTACCACTCACAGTCTCAGTATCAGTCTCAGGAAAAGAACTTGGATAGTTCTTCAGAATTTAGGACTGTCAAATACAGTCAATTCAGACATAGTACAGAACTCAGATAGTTCCATCAAATTTAGTACTATCAAATACAGTCACTCATGTTATCAGTTATATTCAGATTCAGTAATTATTTTATCACAGTATTAGTGTCAGTTGTTATGTCTCATGTATGTATTCTCACATTCATGATAGTTAGTCATTTATTATTATTGTTTATGTATATGAACCCCATGCATTCAGCCTGCCTCACATGCATACCAGTATATTTAAAGTACTGACGTATTTGCGCTATGGTGTCTTATACCATAGGTTCAGAGACATGAGCTCCAAATCAACAGTAGATTCCAGTTTCAGCAGTCAGAGTTAGAAGTGAGTCCTCATTATTCAAGGATATGATTATTCCCTATTATCTCATTAATTAGTTTATTAGTTGGAGTTAGTTGGGGACATATCCTATCAGCTCCTTACTCAGACAGTTCAGTCAGTTAAAGGCTTTCTAGACTATCATGTTTCAGACTTTAGTAATTTTAGTTTTGTTTTGGGTATTCTATTACCCCACACAGATGTTATATTACTCAGATTATGTTCAGTTTTGAACCTTACAGCCTTTCAGTTCATGTTTCTACATTATTCAGTATTTTATGCAGTATACAGGTACAGATATCAGTCATGGGATAGCTTGTGGTCCTTCAGGGTCATGAGCATCGTGTAGCTTTTTGAATATCAGATTTGGGGTGTTACAAACTTGGTGTCAGAGCCTAAGGTTTAATAGAGTCCTAGAAAGTCTGAAATCCGCATCTAGGATGAACACCAGAGGCCTAGTGGCATATTACAGGAGTTTAGCATTCCTACTTAGAAGTGGGAAGAGGTAAACATGGATTTTGTAATGGGTTTGTCTTGTACGCATCGTCAGTATGATTTGATTTGGGTGATTATAGATAGAATGACCAAATCAGCTTATTTCTTGCCAGTTCATACTTCTTATTCAGCCGAGAACTACACCAACCTCTATATTAGAGAGTTATTTAGGTTGCATAGAGTCCTTTTTTCTATCATTTTAGATAGAGGTACTCAGTTTACCTCTTTCTTTTATAAGGCTTTAAATAAGTGTCTTGGTACCCAAGTTCATCTCAGTACTACTTTTCATCCTCAGATAGATGGTCAAGCAGAGAGGATGTAATGCCCCATCCATTTTCCTAGCTAATTTCATCCCAAGAATGCCTAGTATTAGATTACAAATTGAATGATGGTTGTTCCATGAGAAATTTTTAAGATTTTCACTTTTTGTCATGTGTGAAATTCAATAAGCTTTCCATCGATATAAGATTCGCCCAAATCCAATACCCGGGTCAGAAGTTACAACTATTTCAAGTTCCTATCATAAAACAGCGCCATATTAGTCAATGGCGCACCGCTCCACAAGAGGAAATGGAATTTGGCAAATTCCAGTAGGGGTCCGCGATTATGGCGCGTTGCGCCAGGGCCCAAGTTTAGAATTTTCCTTTTCCAGTGTCTCAGCGTGATCTCTCCTGCGTCGCGTCAAATTTCTAGGTCACAAAGGAAGGGGAAATGAAATGTCTCGTCACGCCATCCCTCAGTTTCCCAATTGTAAAATTCTAGTGACATGGCGTGATAGCGCCACATCATCCCAAGGGTTCGATTCGGGAAATTTTTACAAAAATTACATGATGCATCCAGGGTTAAAAGGGTCAACTTCCCATCCCTATTTAAGCCCTTTAACACGTGATTTAGCCACTTTTCACCCAAAATATACTAATTAATCTCAAAAACTCTCAAGAACAAACCATAGGGTTTTCATAGAAGGTTCAATTTCAAGGGAATTCATTGTCAAATTTTAAGAATCTCTCCATCAATCTTCTAGAATAACAAAATAAGGCATGCGTAGTGTTTATTCATGGAGTCCTTTCATCCATGAAGCCTAAGAATCTCTTTTCTAAGTTTAAGTTTATGGATTTTTGTATGAATTTCATGTTGGGTTTGTTCTGTTTATATTAAGAATGATCAATTGAATTCAAATCCATGTTGGGTGATCAACTTTATGTGGAATTGATTTGTATAGATGTATATTCATGTGAACCTATGAATAAACCCTAGATGATGAAATTAGAGATGAATCATGATGATTAATTTTTGTATAATATTTTCTACATGTGCTATGCCTACCATGTGTTTAATTAAATGCCTAGATGAAGGAACAATGTCCAACTAGTATGATATCATGATATCTCCATGTATGTACAAGTTATGCCGATCACATATTTTGATGGAATTCTTCTATAAATATATTGTGGATTATGATATTAGTTATATGCTCAAGTAAGTTATACTTGGTCAGTTTTCCTTCCTTCGAGTCCTTAGGGTACTTGTACCCGAAATGTTAGCTGTGTGCCTAGAGCCATGTCATGTTTCCACGATACTTTTAGTCAAGCTATGAATCCTTAGACTTCAGACTATCTTATGACTCAGTAAATCTCTATGATCTCATGAACTTAGTCAGTTGTCAGATATCAGTAATATTCCATAAGTCAATTGAATTCAGTAACTCAGTCCATGTTTAGTTCAATAATTTATGTTAAGTGTATATTCAGATGGGAGTAGAAATTACCACTGAGTGAACCCAAGGATGGGAACTCACCTGTTATATGAGGGTGTGGTTCTTAGAAGCAATCCTTGTGTTCCATAACTATGTAGCCAGCATAGGTTGAGACATCATAGCCTGCTATATGAGGGTAGATGAGGTGGCTTAGCCTGTTATATGAGGGCTCCCACCATTTTTACAGAGTTACCTATTTTATTAGGGTCACTCACATGTTGTCTTTACCAATGGCGCGGTATTGACACCCTTCCAATTAGGGCATAGATTGGACTCCTTTTCAGCTATAATGCATTATTTGGGACATGTTGGTTAGATGACTACCTCTCACAGTCTCAGTATTAGTCTCAGTAAAAGAACTTAGATAGTTCTTCAGAATTCAGGACTGTTAGATATAGTCAACTCTGATACAGTACAAAACTCAGATAGTTCCATCAGATTCAGAACTGTTAGATACAGTCACTCATGTTATCAGTTATATTCAAATTTAGTAATCATGTTATCACAATATTAGTTCAGTTGTTATGTCTTATATATGTATTCTTATGCTCATGATAGTTAGTAAATTATTATTATTGTTCATGCATATAAACCTCATGCATTCATCCTACCTCACATACATACCAGTACGTTCAAAGTACTGACACATTTGTGCTATGGTGTCTTATTCATAGGTTCAGAGACATAAGCTCCAGATCAGTAGTAGATTCCAGTTTCAACAGTCAGAGTTAGAAGTGAGTCCTTATTATTCAAGGATATGATTATTCCCTATTATCTTATTAATTAGTTTATTAGTTGGAGTTAGTTAAGTACATGTCCCATCAGCTCCTTACTCAGACAGTTCAATTAGTTAGAGGCTTTCTAGACTATAATGTTTCAAACATCAGTACTTTTAGTTTTGTTTTGGGTATTCTATTACCTCACACAGATATTATATTATTCAAATTATGTTCAGTTTTGAACCTTACTGCCTTTCTGTTCATGTTTCCATATTATTTAGTATTTTATGCAGTATACAGGTACAGATATCAGTCATGGGTTAGCTTGTGGTCCTTTGGTGTCATGAGCACTATGTAGAATTTTGGGTATCAGATTTGGGGCATTACAGAGGAACATTATTACCTTAGAGGACATGTTGAGAGCATGTGTTATTTACCTTAAAGAAATTTGGTATGATCACTTGCCTTTGATCGAGTTTGCCTTTAATAATAGGCATCACTCGAGTATTTAGATGGCTCCAATTGAGTCTCTCTATGAAAGGAGATATAGATCTCCTATTAGTTGGTTTAAGGTAGGTGAGACTGCTTTGATAGGACCAGATTTGGTGTTTGATCCAATGGAGAAGGTTCATTTGATTAGGAAAAGGCATTATACAGCCCAAAACTGTTAGAAATACTATGTAGATGTGAGGAGGAGGGATCTTGAGTTTAAAGTTGGAAATTTGGTGTATTTAATAATTTTTCCAATAAAGGGAGTGAAGAGATTTCGTAAAAAGGTGAATCTCAGTCCCCGATATATTGTCCCTTATCGAATCTTGAGTTATTTTGTGAAGGTAGCTTATGAGCTTGAGTTTCCTACAGATTTGGCATCAGTGAATTTGGTGTTCTATATTTTCAAATTAAAGAAGTGTATTGGTGACCCAGGTGTTGTAGTTCCTTTAGAAAGCATAGATGTTCAGGATAGCCTTTCTTATGAAGAAATCCCAGTCGAGATCCTTGATCGTCAGATTCATAGACTAAGGAATAAAGAAGTTCCCTTGGTCAAAGTTATTTGGCGGAATCAGTCTGTTGAGGGAATCACTTGGGATGCAGAAGCAGATATGCGTACCAAGTACCCTCATCTTTTCTCCGTAAACTCAGACTCAGCTTAAGGTAACAATTCTTCTTAGATTGACTCTTTTCCATTCTTAGACCCAGCTATATAATTATTCTCATGTCGTTTCATGCATTCACGAATTTTCAGTCATGTATCATGTTTAAGACTCAGTCATGTATTTATGTTTTCAGTTATGCATTTCAGTATATGATATCAGTTTCTTCGATACTCTCAGCTAAATTAGTCTCATTTGGGGATGAATGTTCCTAAGTGGTATATATTATAATACCCTGTATTATTCTTAGCTTAGTTCATCCCTGAAAATTTCACTAAGTGTCAGGAACTTAGTCATATATTTTGCCTCTTAATTTTACAAATTTTTAAATTGGTATTCCCAACTCCGAGACTAGGTTCTTGAGTTAATTCATGTTCAGGGGTTTAAGGAGCATGTCTCGGGGAAGTTTTGGATTTTTTGAATGAGTTTTGGGTCATGTTTGGATTTTGATTCCAGCAGCTCACCGCAATAGCATCGCGTTCCATATAGCGATGGACTTCTCATCACATTGCGTTGACCCATTAAATTATTTTCCAGTTACAAATTTAATTTCTGGAGGGGCAGTTACGTCTTTTCCTATTGACCCAATTTGTAAAAACACAAATTAAAACATTAATTAGGGCATTATTTGCCCATCATCTCCAATTTCCTCTCAAAGTAAACCCTACTCTTTCCCCAAGATCATGAAATTCTATTCCTTCCTCTCTAAAGAAACCGAGAATTCAAGCTTCCAAAATCCAAGAACCTTCAAGAAAGCATCAAAAATGGTATTCTTCTTTCAAGCTTAAGGGTTTAAGGTATGTGTTATGTTCATCCATGGGCCCTTTTCACCCATAGAGTCCAAGAATACATTTTATGTTTTAAATGATGAATTTTACATGTTTATGATGAATTATTTTCATAAAGCTCTTATGAATTTTGATTTATGTATTGTGTTTACAAGTGTTTTGATAGAATGAGCCTTTACACGTTTAAATGAAAGAAATTTTTATGTTAAATCCCTAACTCATGGTTTTAGTGTCGTAACTATGTTTTAATTGCATACTTTACCCATTACCATGCTAAGTTCATGACTCTCATGTGTTTGATAAAATGCCTAAGTGTTGGATTTTGAACAATGATTTCCTACTATGTTTTCAAAGCTTTCATATGTCTGTAATATTATTGCCATACAATGCTGGAGGGTTATAAACACCCGATACTTAGCTGTTTACATAATTTTGGTAGTTTCAAAATGATTTCAGATATGCCATGAGTGTTACCATTCAGCCAGTTATTATGATCAGTTGTTTTTTTTAGTTAAGCTTAGTCCAGTCTAGTAATATGTGTCAGTTCAGTTGAGAGTAGAATACAACACCGAGCAAACCCAAGGATGGGGGCATTTCTACCAGATTAGGGTTTGACCCTTAGTAGCAATCCCTGAGTTACAAAACTACGTAGCCAGTATAGGTTTGAGATATCTTCCTACCATCTTAGAGTTGACACACATCTCAAAAGTTACCTTCCAGTATTAGCTTACACTTTAGTCCTTTGGGACACCAGTTTAGTGGATCAACACAACCATTGTTAGTACCCATGGCATGATACTGACACCCTTCCAACTGGGGTAACAAGTTGGACCTCGATTAGCTCAGATTGGGGCATGTTGGTTAGATGATACCTCCTATAGTCTCTGTTCAGTATTCAGTATAGAATTTAGTTTAGGTTTGCTTGACCAAAGCATATAGATTACCAGTTATTCAATTATCAGATTTCAGTATTTCATCTTACAGATTATCTTAGAAATAATATATGCTTGGTCATACCTTCTCAGATTTTACATCTCTTATGCATTTTTCTCAGCTATTTCATGCATACATACTTTGTTATTTTAAGCTATCCAGTCAGTTATTATCTCATGCACAGTTAACCCATGCATTTCAACCTAACCTCATCTCATATACCAATACATTCAAAGTATTGATCGTATACTTTTCTTCGCGCTATGATGTCTTATATCATAGGTTCGGTGCTTAGTTTCCTAACTGCACTTAGATAAGTTCAGCATTACAGCAGCAATAATAGTGGTGAGTCCTTATCCTTTGAGTAAAAGTTTATCTTTTATTCAGTTATTTCAGTATTCTTTATTATAATCAGTTGGAGTTAGTTGGGGGTTCGTCCCATCAACTCCACAGTCAGTCAGTTAAAGGCTTTTCAGACATTGAAACAGTTAGTTTATCAGACTTATCAGTTGGATTTTAGTAGTTTTCTCAGATGTTCAAACTTGTGAATTCAATTGTATTTTCAGTATTTAAACCTTACGATATTATCAGTTGTTTTCCGCACATGTCTTTTATTATTAATTTACTCAGTTCTCATAGCAGGTACCAGTTTATGGGTTAGCTTATGGTCACTTATGACCGTGAGTATCGTTGTTACGACTAGGGGTAGCCTCGAGTCATGACACCAACATACTCTAAGTATATTACAAAAGTTAAATAATTTGTTGCAATAGATATTTAATTGGTTAGGACTAATTAAACTAATATAGAAATCCTATTGCAACAGATATAGACATCTGGTGTAGTAGATGAATGATATATTTGATTATTTCTGACATACTCTACATATGTTGCAACATATGAATAATTTGTTGCAACAAATGTTTAATTTGTTGGAATAAATTAAACAATATAGATATTTACTGCACCAGAGATAAACATCTATTGCAGCAGATGTTTAATATGTTTGATTAGTTCTAGCATACTCTACATATATTGTAATAAATAGATAATCTACTGTAACAAATATTTAATATGTTGGAAATAATCAAACAAATATTTACATCTGTTGTAGCAGATGAATAATCTGTTGTAACTGGTTATACACTTTATTGATGATATAATTACTATCTAATTTATTAAAATGCAATTGAAGTTATTGATTTATAGATAAATATAGTTAAATAACTTTATTTTTTACTAATCATGATTTATTGAAGCAATTCACATCAAATTAGACAATTGATCACTCTATTTAGGATGAATATACTTAGTTGAACATATAATTACTATCTAATTCATTAAAAATTTTATTGGAGTTATTAATAGATAACTAATTATAGTTAAATAACTTTATTTATTACTAATTGTGAAAATGAAATAATTCACATCAAATTAGACAATTGATTACTCTATTTAGGACAAATACTCTTAGTTGAATATGCAATTACTATCTAATTCATTTAGAATTTCATTGAAGTTATTAATCTATAGGTAATTGTAGTTAAATAACTTTATTTATTACTAATCATGATTTAATGAAGTAATTCAGTTCAAATTAGCAGGAACCCGTTGCAACATATTATAACCTGTTACAATAGATATCTATATTTGTTTGATTATTTCCAATTGATTATTCATCTGCTGCAATAGATTACTCATCTATTGCAGCAGATATAGAATATGTTGGAAATAATCGATTAGATATAGGCATGTGTTTTGTTTGATTATTTCCAACAAATATAGACATTTGTGCAATAGATTATTCATCAGTTGCCATATATTAAAGTATTTTTGAAATGATCAAATATATTAAACTTTTGCTACACTAAGTGTCTATATCTATTTGATTATTTCCAACAGATATATACATATATTGTAACAGATTATTTATCTGTTGCAACATTCGTAAAGTATATTGAAGATAATCAAAGATATCATTCATCTACTACAACATATATGTATATCTATTTGATTATTTCCCATATAATTCATTATTCTAACTAATTTTACATTTGTTGAAACAGATATAACACATCTTGCAATAGAAGTTGTTCTAGACATACAACATCTGTTGGAATATATATATATATATATATATATATATATATATATGAATGTATTATATAATAAATAAAATACATCAACAACTAAATTAATCTAGTTCATAATAAAACCAACAATACGACTAATTACTATTTTCAATAATTGCGGAGCATTTCAATTCAACAATGTAGTTATTTTATGACCAACCGTCTTACATACATAGTACTTATTTTTTCTCATTGGAAATGATTATCTTACTCCACTCCTCCTCTTTATTTACCTTCTTCCCAGTTTTCTTAACATATGGAGGAGGTATTTCTCTCTCTAAATTCTCCCAAGGAACAATAAAAAAATCTTTGGGAGGTAACAATTAATTTCCTCACAATATGCAATTATGTTTTTGTTTTCACCGAATAATATGGATATGAGTACTCATTAATCAAGATTCTAAATTAAGCACCATATTGGGCTTAAACCGCTACCATAGCATATAGACAAGGTACTTTGCCTAAGTCAAAAAGTCTACATGTACAAGTTCTTTTATGATGATCGACCATCGCAACATCACCATGATCGATGATACTAAACTTGTAGTTCGCTATTTGATGGGCCAATAACTTATTTCTTGAGTTGATATACTTTGATATTTTTTTCATTGTATGAACAATCTATTTGGTGAGTTGACTACCTCTATATGTCTCTCATGAAATAATTTTGCAAACCTCATGTTTATTTCGTTAAATAGAGTGATAATGGAAAATTCTCTTTCAACCTCAAATAATGCATTACCCGACGCAACAGTGTTTGACGTTATAATATTATACCCATACAAAAAATCACTTAATAAGATCTAAAATTACAATGTACTCAAATAAGACAGTTAATTTATACTATTATACTTATTTTCTAGGTAGAATACCCTACTCCATCTGTGGAATCCGACATGTTTGAAATATTCGACTGTCTTAGGTACGATTTCCCTTATTTGATTAAATTAGTTGTAGAACTCAACTCTATCATACACTTTTTCATCTTTATAAAAATGTGATATGACCTTTGAATTGTGAAAGTTGTTTCAAATATTTTTCTCAAGGTTCCTCATGGAACAATCATAATGAGTTAAAGGGTAGACATTGAAACTATCTTTTCAATACTTAAATGCCTATCTGAAATTATGCATAACTTATCGATATCATCTACATATCTTCACATTTAATTAAAAATTACTGGTATCAGGCATCATATTTATTGTCCACTATACAAAATTCCCTCAAAAAGATATGATTCTTCACATCCTATGTCACCAACGATAGAAAAACTTCATCATACTTACACTACAAGAATATCCCATCAAAGGCTATAACTTTTATCATTTTTTGAAAATCATGAATCCAAGCTACATAGACTATAAAAAAGTACTTGAACTTTTCATTTTCACAAATCTGTAATGTCGACTTACTTTCAAGATTTGCAAACTCAACCTTTATCAAGCACATCATACCCATGCTTATGTGTTCCCCAATCGAAGACTTTGCAATCTTCATGCCCTTATAAATATTCCAATAACTAACCTTAAAACCCAATATTTTAAGGAGGGGATTGGTCATATATCTTATAGATATGACTTTACCATTGGGGAAGCTAATTTAGAAGTATTTACTAATGACTTTTCTGTGGCATGCATATTATGGCTCGTAACATGCTTTGAACCACATGTGTGATACTTTTAATAGGTTCTAATTCAATATCTGATAGAACTTATGAATTTCACAAACCTTAATCACCACTTTCACTCTAGATGTGAATATTTAAAATACACACTATGCAAATTAATCACCTTCTTAAGTATAAGAACTTTTATCAAGCAAGCAAAATGCGATGAATTGGTTAGTTATTTCTTATTCTTGAATATCATTCCTTATAAAAACCCACTTCATTTTCTAGAACATTTCTCAACCGTGTTGATTGAAAATTGCGTACTATATTGCTTTCTACATCAGGTGTAGGCGTTTGGTCCTCCTCCACTTCATCTCCACTCCCATCATCTAGAATATTTATTTCCACCTCTTCTAATTCATCATTTAACATATATTGTTGATCTTGTTCTATATTCTGGTTCTCTATTATTTTTTCAATCACACATACCTTTAAAATGGTCCTAGCACCATCACTCAAATAAGAACGCAAACAAACTTGACTGCTTATATTAAAAGGTAGGACCCTTTAATTTTCAAAAGGGTTATACATGTAACTAATGACAAGATCTTTTGGTTGGAAATTTAGTCCATAATAACTAATGATTAGTTTTAAAAATCATCATACAAATCATCTCTTTTGGCTTGCATCCCTATTGTCTTTAACATGTCACCATTCCTCTAATGCTAAATAAATTGACTGGTTTTCTCGATCCATTCACTATGACAATCAACCCCAATGTTATTGGTTCCTCCATTAATGGTTCCTAAGGAAATTTGTTATAAAAAGTTAATAATGACAGTGAAGTAAGTTGAGTGGCTATATGTAACAACAAAATTATATGCATTATCATTGTCCCAACAAGTAACTCAATTGTTGCAATAAAAGAGTCATCTATTGCAACATATCACTATTTTGTTGCAATAGATGATTAAACTATTGGAGTCAACTTATCATTTTATCCTAGTATTTCCACCTATTGTAATATGATTCCAATAGTTAAGTCATCTATTGCAATAAGTAGGTCATTTGTTGTAGTAGATGAATCATTTATATTAATAGATGACTTATCAGTTGGATACATATTCAAAATAGAATATAAATCAAACATGTAAGTAATATATTGTAATAGATGAGTCATATGTTGCAATAGATAACTCATTTATTGCAGACGTATCTATTGGATTCAATTTTTCGTTCTATCCCAACTTTTCTAGTTACTGCGACTATATCCAACAGGTAGGTCATCTATTGCCATAGATGACTTATAATATCCCGTACCTTTCTTAGCTTAAATTCATCCTTAGAATTTTAAAGGATAGCTTCCAAAATGAATACTATTTATTTAGTGTGAAATTTTCCAATTTAGACCTTCCATTGTGTGAGAAATTGAATAAGCTTTCCAACGATATAAGATTTGCCTAAATCCAATAACCGAGTAAGAATTTATGGATATTTTAAGTTCTAGTCGTAAAACACTATGATTTGGGCGCTTAGTGCATCGTGGAAAGGGCCAATTTCCCGTTTGGCAATTTCCAGTGAGATATCGTGATATTGGTGCGTCGCACCAATGGTCAAAATGACAAACTAACGGACTCCACGATCGTGGTACATCGCAGTGAAAGGCCAGTTCTCGCTCGTCCATTTTCCAATGAGTCATCGCAATAGTGGTGCGTCGTGGTGCCACCCAGTTTGCAAAAAAGTTCATTTTTCCAATACCGTATAAAAGATAAAAGAGGTATTTTGGTAACTTACTCAGCCTCAATCCATCTTAAAAAATGAATTAAACCCCTCTAAAGTACTTTACATCCAATTTCATCAAATCTTAAAAAATGAATTAAACCCCTCTAAAGTACTTTACATCCAATTTCATCAAATCTTTCTCAAGCAAAACCCTAGCTCATTAAAATTTCTCCCCAAGAAATCAAAATTCCTCCATTAACTCTCCAAGGAAATTCAAGATTGAGGATCCCCAGTACAAGAACTCTAAGAATTCATTTTCAAAGCATTTATAGGAATCCAAGATTCAAGCTTTTTATTAAAGATCATCAATTAAGGTATGTGGGGTTATGAACTAGGACAATCCTTTTGTCCTGGTGCCCAAAATTTATTGTAAATTCAAACTTACTAAATTTTATATGATTTCTCATGAAATTCAAGATAGGGTTTACACCCATCATTTTTATTTTCAAGTTTATGATATTTCCAATGATTTAAAAGTTGAATTCCATGATTATGTTCATATTTTCATGCATATTTCTAAAATTTCCAAATTTTGAGTTGTCTTATCCATATTTACATTATCAAGAATGATTATTATGATAGATTTAACATGAGATTGATTCATGGGTTATTTATCCCAAGATTTAGTATTATTACTTCAAGAAAGATGATGCTTTAAGCATCTTATGAGAAGCTTGTTTATAGTTTTTCAGTAAAGCTTTGATAATTTGATCACTAGTTTAGCTTTGGAATTCACTTTATAGATTATTACATTTTACAGAACTTAGATTAGCTTTATTTACAGATTTAATCATACAAATGCATAATTGGTTTTCCATATGAATCCTTATGCTAGTTTTAAAAGTGGATTTCTAATGGTTTGAGCATACAAATCTAAGAGGGAGTGGTATTTAGCACCGAGCAAGAAGTGTGGGATTAGATTGTCCTATCTTCCATAGAACTACGTAGCTAATGTAGGTATAGATTATCAGATTATTCCCATTTCTATATGGATGACAGATTTAGCCTGTGATCGATCACATATATTAGGTTATACTCCCTGACAAGAGTAAGACACCTCTCCCCAATATGAGATTTCTTTCTTAGGAGGTCAAGACGTTGGACTCTATGTAGCTCACATGGTTTATGTCAGTTAAGAGAACCTCCCTTACAGATAAGCTTTTGAAAAAGTATTTCCCTAATAGTAAAGATTTTCAGAATAAGTTTTCATATTTCACTTAACCTATATGATTTGGGATTAAGAACGGAATATAGATTTCTGAACTAAGTGTAATGGCTCACAATATTTACAGTATATACTTTATTATTTATGATCTTCAGATTTAAGATTTACTCAAGCCTATGTAAGTCATTTACATTTTGCATACATGATTTTATAACTTGTGATGATATTGCTCACTTATTGCATTCACCCCCATATACTCAGTACATCATCAAAGTACTGATCCACATATATTTCTATGTGCAACATTATCTCATAATGTAGGTTCAGGTGCTCAGCCTCAGCAGCGCGAGTGATTTCTGAGCTTCTTATCTACTTCTCTGCAGTTGGTAAGTCCTCATAGTTTGGGGACTTAGCTATTCATATTTTTAGTTTATTAATAGATGTTTCCATATTCATTTTATACAATTTAAGTCACCCAGGGCCTGTCCCAGTGACTCTCTAGATTCAATTAGTAGAGGATTGTTGGACTACTAGATTCAGTTTTTGACATTTGATTCAGTATTCAGAATCCTTCAGTATTATTTTGCCAGAACTTTTAGTATGTTTCAGATAAGATTTCTACATATATTATGATTTTACATTTATATCTCCTATTTTGAGATCTAGACTTAGTAGAAGGCAACCAAGGTTAGCTCAGGACTACTTGTAGTTCAAAGCACCGTGTGGCATCTCGGGAGCTCAAATTTCAAAGCATTATAAACTTGTTATTAGAGCCTAATGAGAGTCATAGGGAGTCAAACAAGCCACATTTCGTAGAGTATTGATCATCGGTGTGAAGAGTGCCATATCTATGAGCAAGAGGCTATGGAGCGTTCTTAGGAAAACAACTGTTCTTTCATGATCTATCATGCATTTAGTATCTCTATCTGCTTCTAATTCATACTTTTACGTGATAGTTTAAAAGGCCTCCTCATCAATCTAATGCCTGCAAAAATGATAATTAGCCACCTCAGCCCGCAGATTCTTTGAACAAGAATGTGTCACATATAGAGTTTTGGGCTGCCTTTCAGGTACTGTCCCAAGATGTAACAGCTAATGTTCAGGGCAACCGTCAGGCTATAGTCCCATCTCAACAAGATGGAGACTTAGTTACAGCCTAAATTTGAGATTTTATGAGGATGAACCTACCGGAATTCTTTGGGTCGAAGGTAGGTTAGGACCCACAGTTGTATTTAGATGCGGTAAAGAAGATCACCCAAATTATGCATGTTTCTAAAGAATAAAGTGTAGAATTAAAATCTAATAGACTGACGGATGTTGCATATTATTGGGTGGTAATGTGGAAGAAAAGTAGAGGGGAGAATACAGCCCCCATGACTTGGCAGATATTTTAGGATACGTACTTATAAAGGTTCTTCCCGTGTGAGATAAGGGAAGCTAAGATAGAAGATTTCATGAACTTGAGATAGTGTTTAATGATAGCAAAAGAGTATTGCCTCAAGTTCAACCAGTTGTCTAAGTATGCCCCTGAACAGATGGCTGACCCTAGGTCAGGCATCAGTAAGTTTGTGATCGGTGTGTCTGGGTTGGTAGTTAATGAGTGTTAGACTGCTATGCTCATTAGATATATGGATCTTCCTAGATTGATGATGTATGCTTAGCAGATCAAGGTAGAGAAGATTAAGGAAAGAAAGAGAGTAAATAAGAAGGCTAGAATAAGGCAGTTTGATCATGGTCGGAATAGGTTTGGAGGAGGAAATCATTCGCAGTTTCAGAATCATTCATTTATGCCTGTACCATCTTCAGCTAGTGCTCTTGCACCCAAAACCAGAAAAGAACAGTGGGGTAAGTCTTCTATGTCCAGATCTCAAAATAGCATAAGTAATAGGCCCAGTTATCCTCAGTATGCTAAGTGTGGTAAGAATCATCCTGGTGAATATTTAGCTGGACGGAAAGGTTGTATTTACCATTTAATTTGAGTTAAAGACACTAAGTCTGAGACACTAACACTCCATTCCATTTGAATGGTTAATAAGTTTTTGGAAGTTTTCCCAGAAGATCTCCCAAGGGTACCTTTCTATAGAGAGATAGAATTTGGTATTGAACTTCTCCCAGATACTCAACCTATTTCTATCCCTCCTTATTGAATGGCTCCCACAGATCTTAAGGAGTTGAAGAAACAACTAAAGATCTTTTAGATGAAGGTTTCATAAGGCCTAGTATTTCTCCATGGGGCGCTCCAGTCCTATTCGTGCGAAAGAAATATGGTTCTTTGTATAAGTGCATTGGCTATCGTAGGTTGAATAAGGTTATAGCAAAGAACAAATACCCTCTTCCTGGGATTGATGACTTATTTGATGAAATCCAAGGTACAAGTTATTTCTAAAAAATAAACCTTAGATCTGGCTATTATCAGCTTACAGTAAGGGAATGTGATATTCCAAAGATAGCTTTCAGAACCCGTTATGGTCATTTTGAGTTTCTAGTTATGTCCTTCAGGCTAACCAATACTCCAGTAGCTTTCATAGACCTCATGAATCGAGTGTTCAAACAGTATCTAGACATATTTGTCATAGTATTCATAGATGACATCCTTGTGTACTCCTGTAGTGAGGATGACCATATAGATCATCTTAGGGTTGTCTTCCAAACTCTTAGAGATCATCAATTGTTTTCCAAATTCAGTAATTGTTTTGTTCAAGGTCAGTAGCTTTTCTCAGTTATATTATTTCCGCTGATGGCATTAGAGTTGATCCCCAAAAGACTTAAGTCGTAAAAAATTAGCCTAGACCCATCTCTCCATCAGACATTAGGATTTTCTTAGGTCTAGCTGGTTATTACTGATGTTTTATTGAAGTTTTCTCATCTATTCCATCCCCTATGTATATATTGACCCAAAAAAAAGTTAAGTTCCATTGTTCAGATTCCTGCGAGAAAAGTTTTCAAGCGTTAAAGACTCGACTTACTACAGCCTCAGTCTTAGCTTTACCTGATGGTACAGATAGTTTTGTGGTGTATTGTGATGCCTCTAGAGTTGGTTTGGGCTGTGTGTTAATACAGAGAGGTAAGGTCATAGCCTATGCCTCTAGACAGTTGAAGCCACACGAAAAGAATTACCCAACCCATGATCTAGAATTAGCTATTGTGGTGTTTGCTTTGAAAATCTGGAGACGCTATATATACGGTGTTCATGTTGATGTATTCACGAACCACAAAAGCCTACAATATGTGTTTACCCAGTTGGAGTTGAATCTCCGGCAGAAAAGGTGGTTAGAGTTGCTAAAGGATTATGATATGAGTAGGTTTTATCATCTGGGCAAGGCTAATGTAATGGCAGATGCCCTTAGTAGATTATCTATGGGTAGTGTTGCTCATGTGGAGAATGATAATAAAGAGTTAGCTATAGAAGTTTATCGTTTGGCTAGATTGGGCGTTAGGTTGGTTGATTCACCTGAAGGGAATGTATGGGTTCAGAGTAGTTTTGAATCTTCCCTAGTTTCGGAAGTGAAGGAGAAGCAAGATATGAATTCTAGTTTAGTCAAACTAAAGGAGTCGGTTAAAGGCCAAAAAGTATAGGTTTTCTCCTAAGGGAGAGATGGCTTGCTGAGATACCAAAGTAGATTATGTATGTCATGTGTTGATGGGTTGAGACAGTGGATTATGGCTGAAGAACATGGTGCGCATTATTATATTCATCTCGGTGCTACCAAGATGTACCATGACTTATGAGAAATCTATTGGTGGAGTGGTATGAAGAGGGATATAATGGCATTTGTAGCTAAGTATGCAACTTGTGAGTAGGTTAAGGTAGAGCACCAAGGACCTGGTGGTAAATTGCAAGAGTTTGGTATCCCTACTTAGAAGTGGGAAGAGGTGAATATAGATTTTTGACTAGTTTATCCCATTCGCATCACCAGCATGATTCGATTAGGGTTATTGTAGACAGATTGACTAAGTCATCGCATTTCTTGCCAGTTCATACGCCCTATACAGCTGAGGATTATGCTAAGTTGTATATCCGAGAGTTAGTCAGATTGCACGAATTCTCTTGTCTATCATCTCAGATAGGGGTACTCAGTTTACTTCCCAATTTTGGAGAGCTTTTCAAAAGGGCCTTAGTACCCAAGTTTATCTTAATTTAGCTTTCGACCCTCAGACAAATGGTCAAGCAGAGAGGACCATCCAAACTCTAGAAGATATATTGAGGGCATGTGCTCTTGATTTCAAAGATAGTTGGGATGAGAATTTTCCATTGATTGAGTTTGCCTATAATAACAGTTAGCATTCTAGCATACAGATGGCCCTATTTGAGGCTCTTTATGGGAAAAGATGTAGATCACCCATAGGTAGGTTTGAAGTGGGTGAGGCCACTTTTCTTCGGCCCGATGCAGTGTTTGAAGCTATGGACAAAGTTAAATTAATTAGAGAAAGATTAAAAATAGCTTAGAGTCATCAAAAATCCTATGCAGATGTGAGAAAAGGGACCTTGAGTTTGAGGTTGGTGATTTAGTATTTCTGAAGATTTCACCCATGAAAGGGGTGAAGAGATTTGGCAAGAAGGGGAAACTTAGTTCCCGGTATACTGGCCCTTATAGAATTATGAGACGTGTTGGGAAAGTAGCTTATGAGCTTGATTTGCCGGTAGAATTGTCTGTTGTTCATCCTGTATTCCATGTCATTATGCTTAAGAAGTGCATCGGTTACTCTACCGTTGTAGTTCCTTTTGAAAGCTTAGATATTCAGAATAGCCTTTCTTACGAAGAGATTCTAGTTGAGATTTTAGATCATCAGATCTGTAGACTGAGGAACAAAGAACTTCCCTTGGTCAAAGTTTTTTGGTAAAATCAGTCTGTTGAGGGTGCCACTTGGGAAGCAGAAGCAGATATGCGAGCCAAGTACCCTCACGTCTTCTTTGCAAACTCGGATTTAGCCAAAGGTAATACTCACCCTTGATAATGTTATTTTCTATTCATATATTCTGCTATATAGTTGTCCTCATGTAAGTTTATGCACTCACAGAATTACTCAGAAGCTTAGAATGATTTAGATTAAGTTGCTCAGTTTATTTTAGTTGTGCATGATAGATTATAGTCTCATATTTCCTCAGTATTCTTAGTCTAACTAGCAATATTCATGGATGAATGTTTCCAAGGGGAGATATTGTAATACCTCGTACCTTTCTTAGCTTAAATTTATCTCTAGAATGTTAAGGGATAGCTTCCAAAAAGAATATTATTTATTTAGTGTGGAATTCTTCAGATTTAGACCTTCCATTGTTTGGGAAATTGAATAAGCTTTCCAATGATATAAGATTCGCCTAAATCCGATAACCGAGTAAGAAGTTATGGCTATTTTAAGTTCCAAACAAAAAACACCATGATTTGGGCCCTTAGCGCGTCGTGGAGAAGCGTAAAATGACGATTGTAAAATTCCAATAGACCTCCATGATATAGAGAGGGCCAATTTCCCATTTTGCAATTTCCAGTGAGACCTCGCATTACTGGCGCATCGCGCCAGTGGTCAAAATGAAAAACTAAAGGGCTCCACGATAGTGGCGTGTCGCAGTGAAAGCCCAGTTCCCGTTCGTCCATTTTCCAGTGAGCCACCACGATAGTGGGGCATCGCGGTGGCCACCCAGTTAAAAAAAGTTCATTTTTTCAGTTCCGTCTAAAAGATAAAAGAGGTATTTTGGTAACTTACTCAGCCCCAATCCGTCTTAAAAAATGAATTAAACCCCTCCAAAGCACTTTACATCCACTTTTCATCAAATCTCTCTCAAGCAAACCCTAGCTCATCAAACTTTCTCCCCAAGAAATCCAAATTCCTCCGTTAATTCTTCAAAGAAATTCAAGAATGAGGATCCCCAACACAAGAACTCTAAGAATTCATCTTCAAAGCATTTATAGGAATCCAAGATTCAAGCTTTTCATCAAAGATCATCAATTAAGGTATGTGGAGTTATGAACAAGGACAATCCTTTCGTCCTTGTTCCCAAAATTTATTTTAAATTCAAACTTACTGGATTTTATATGATTTCCCATGAAATTCAAGTTAGGGTTTACACCCATCATTGTTATTTTCAAGTTTATGATATTTCCAATGATTTAAAAGTTGAATTGCATGATTATGTTTAGATTTTCATGCATATTGCTGAAATTTCCAGATTTTGAGTTGTCTTATACATATTTACATTATCAAGCTTGATTATTATGATAGATTTAACATGAGATTGACGCATCAGTTATTTATCCCAAGATTTAGTATTATTACTTCAAGAAAGATGATGCTTTAAGCATGTTATGAGCAGATTATTTATAGTTTTTTAGTAAATCTTTGATCTTTCAATCACTGGTTTAGCTTTGGAATTCACTTTATAGATTATTATAGTTTACAGAACTTAGATTAGCTTTATTTACAGATTTACTCATATAAATGCATAATTGGTTTTCCATATGAACCCTTGTGCTAGTTTAAAAAGTAGATTTTCAATGGTTTGAGCATACAGATTTAAGAGGGAGTAGTATTTAGCACCGAGCGAGAAGTGTGGGATTAGCGTACCCTATCTTCAACAGAACTACATAACCAATGTAGGTATAGATTATTTCCATTTCTATATGGATAATAGATTTAGCTTGCGATCAATCACATGGATTAGGTTATACTCCCTGGCAAGAGTATGACACCTCTCCCCACTGTGAGGTTTCTTCCTTAGGAGGTCAAGACGTTGGACTCTATGTAGCTCACATGGTTTATGTCAGTTAAGAGAACCTCCTTACAGATAAGCTTTTGAAAAAGTATTTCCCTAACAGTAAAGATTTTCAGATTTCACTTAACCTATATGATTTGAGATTAAGAACAGAATGCAGATTTCAGAATTAAGTGTAATGGCTCACAAGATTTACAGTATATGCTTTATTATTTATGATTTATAATCTTTAAACATGATTTTATAACTTGTGATGATACTGCTCACTTATTCATTTACCCCCATATACTCAGTACATCATCAAAGTACTGATCCACATATATGTTTATATGCTGCATTGTCTCATAATGTAGGTTCAGGCGCTCAGCCTCAACAGCGCGAGTGATTTTTATGTATCTCATCTACATCTCTGTAGTTGGTGAATCCTCATTGTTCGGGGACTTAGCTATTCATATTTTCAGTTAATTAATAGATGTTTCCGTATTTATTTCAGATAATTTGAGTCAGCTGGGGCTTGTCTTAGTGACTCTTTAGATTCAGTTAGTAGAGGTTTGTTGGACTACTAGATTCAGTTTTAGACATTTGATTCAGTATTTAGAATCCTTTAGTATTGTTTTACCAGAACTTTTAGAATGTTTCAGATAAGATTTCCACATATATTATGATTTTACATTCATATCTCCTATTTTGAGATCTAGACTTAGTAGAAGGAAGCCAGGGCTAGCTCAGGACTACTTGTAGTTCGGAGCACCGTGTGGCATCCCGAGAGCTCAGATTTTGAGGTGTTACATGGCTCATCTATTGCAATAGATAACTTACCTATTGGATCCATCTTTTGTTTCTAAATATGTATCCAACAAATAAGTCATGTGTTGCAACAAATGGGTCATCTACTGCAATAGATGACCTACCTATTGTAGATATCACTTTTTGTTGGATTCAAATTTTTGTTTTACCAACTTTGATAGAAGCTATCCAACAGCCAAATGGTCTATTGCAATAGATTACTAATCT
This sequence comes from Capsicum annuum, assembly GCF_002878395.1. Classification (NCBI taxonomy): domain Eukaryota; kingdom Viridiplantae; phylum Streptophyta; class Magnoliopsida; order Solanales; family Solanaceae; genus Capsicum; species Capsicum annuum. The sequence goes on along the minus strand of NC_061119.1, from coordinate 155,260,141 downwards.
ATTGGATTCACTTAAGACACATGTGAAAGCAGATTTCCCATTTGTTGCAACAGGTGACTATCTATTGAAACTAAGTTTAACAGTAGTGGAAACTATCCACCAACTCTTGTAAATGAATACAATAGCTATTGAATATACTACTATGAATTGCTGAAAAAATAACAAATATATCACAACCCAAATGGACGTGAGTGGCACCCACCCCGTTCTCCGGTGGAAGAAACAATAATCCCAGATGTATTAATCTACACTTAAAAAAATAAAATAAACTATTACATTAATAATCAAAAAATAAATTCAAGGTTTAAAATAACTAAGAGAATTGTGGAACATACTCTTAAGTAAAATAACGATCCCTAATACTTAAAAATCGATGTATCAAAACTACTAAAGAATGTTAAGAAGAGGATGAAACCCCAAAAATTAAAAGGAAAACCTAAGTACAAAATAAAAGACTAAATCATCCAAGGGAGATTCATATATGATAAAGGACTAAATCATCCAAGAGGGATTCCTGGCAGCTCAAAACATGTTGCTCACCCTTAAGTTCGGAGTCTAATACTAGAATCATAAGTGAGGTCTCGTAGGAGTTGCTGGGATATATACTGCACTCATCAAAGTAAAAGCAGGTGTAGTATCAACACACAAGAAAATAATATTGTACTGGTAGGGTCATTTGGACAACCCAAGATAAGAATAAGAACACTCAACCATAACATAGTACGACAAGTTGATACATTTTTGTCCTAACTACACCTTGAAGCAACACACAACATTTAAGTAGTTTAGAATTCCTAGAAACAAATCAAAGACATCTACAAGTATGCAAATCAGTAAACTCAATACAAGTCAAGCAAATACCACACATATAAGTTCAATACCCAGTTCACTCATGGAGCAATCAAACTCACCTGTACCTTGTACATACACTCTAAGGGTATCATAACCACTTTATTGTCATGACTTGCAAAGGACAAGTTACATTCATTTACCAAATCCTAGACACAAGTGCCTACCAACCTTATTCCACCAATAAACCATGAGAATGTCCAATTAGCGGAACATTCCACAAAAAGCCATAGTATATGACAAAATCATATAAAACAAAATACCAACCAGCACTTGCAATATCCACTAATTTTACATTTAAGTTCATTTGAATAATAACCTTACATAAATTAGCGTGAACTAACAAGAAATACTAAGAATAGTTAACATGCATATATAACACAAATTGAATAAAACCACATAACCATCTACTGCCTTAATCCATGCTTGCACAACCCAACTAAGACAAAACATTGCCTTTCATGTCATTTCTTCTTGATTTTTATCTAGAAATACATACAAAATGCATAATCAATGCAATTACCTATCATGTTAGGAATTATAACTCAATCCCAACCCCTAAGGCCAAGTTCATGATCATTCCCTCATTATTCCAGGGCTTTTGTATCATAATCCACCTAAAACTACCCATTTCATGGATCATTTAGTGGATTGGCAACATACAACGGTAATTTAATGAACATTAAATAGAACCTAAGGATTTTGCACCCAATTTACTCCCTTTCACCAGAACACCAACTAAAAAAAGCCTTTCACCTTTCCTAAAATATATAGATTAGTAATTTTAGGGCTAGATTATTAATTTATTTGTTAATGGGAATGAATTCTTTACCTTAACGAAGAAAAATGAAGGATAACTGGTGATTTTTGCCTAAAATTGCCTCTTCTATTTCCAAATATGTGTCTTAGCAAATAAATAATTTTGGGAGTTTTTAGAATAAAATGGCAATTTTTGTCACTATAGCGACATTGCTATAACGACACGTCTCTATAGCGGCATTTGACCAAATTAACTGATTGCTATAGCAGGACTTCTACTCTTTTAGGCATGTCTCTATAGTCACATCGACAAGACAAAATGTCTAGTTTTCTAAAAAGAAATCCCTTTTTCACAACACACCTTAAATCCAATATATCCCAAACAATACCCTTTACACTAAGATCAATTTTGAGCATTCTACATACTTGAATTCAATTCCATAAGATCCCACGGGTCCCTTATTATATTAGATAATTAGAAATTAAGTCAAACACCACCACACTTACCAAATTCATTCCTGAATTGCTCTAAACCACACCTCGCTCAGATTTTGTTCAAAACTACCCTATCCTAAGATTTATAACTTTAAATTTGAGAAGAATCTTAGCCCAAATTTTTAAACAAGTGACTTATATATGATGATGGAAAGGGTCGTTACAACATATACCAATTTAACCATCATTAATCTATGAACAATCGAAAGAGAAATTAGGCTAAAATAAGGAAAGAAAAAGAGTATTTGTATCCTCAAACAAGTGAGGGTACTTATTTTGCATGTCCTTCTTGATTTCCCAAGTGACTTCTTCAACAGGATAATGCTTTCATCGAACCTTGACCAAATAAATTTCCTTCATTTTCAACCTCTGAACATCCAGATCCAGGATCGATATATTTTTCTCCTCATAAGCCAAATCCTTATCTAATAGAACCGAGTCTTATTTGATGATGTAATCTCCATCTCCATGGTAATTTATGAGGATAGATACATAAAATACCAAATGGACTCCTAACAACTTTAGCGATAATGCTAGTCTATTTACAACCAGACCAGCATCCTCAAGAATATCAAAGGGACCAATATACTGAGGGTTGAGCTTGCCTTTCCTATCGAAACTCATGACTTTATTCATAGGTGTCACGACATGAGGCTACCCCCAAGTCGTGATAATGGTGCTTACAATCACAAGTGATCATAAGCTAACCCATGAGTTGGTACCGGCTTGATAATTGAGTAAAACTGATAATAAGAGACATATACAAAAAAACAATTGATAATACCATAAGGTTTTAAATACTAAAATACAACTGAATCATAAATTTGGACGTCTAAAGATATACTGAAAAGACTGATAAACAACTGATAAACAAACTAATTGTCTGAATATCTAAAAAGACTAAGTCCCCAACACTTAGAGAAATTTTCAGGCTTTAAGCCTTTTAAACATACAACTAGGAGCTGAACTGAGTTAAGAAAATTATGGGGTATTACAATGTCTCCCCCTTGGGTACATTCATCTTCGAATAAGAATGATTTAGCTGAGAGTACTGAAGAAACTGAGATCATATACTGAACATGCATAACTGAAAGCATGATTACATGATCGAGAGTGAAACATGATACGTGAACTTAATATCATGAACTGAACTGATTCCTTCAATATATGAAATGACACGAGGATGATTATAAGACTGAGATAGAATTAAGAAAGTTCACTTATGAGTACCCATTACTTCGTGCTGGATCTTTTTTCATAAAAAAAGGTTGATAGATTTAGTACATGAAAGCTTCGGGTACTACAACATCTCCCCCTTAGGATAATCTCCCCCCAAAATGATACTGATTGGCTAAAATACTAAGGAAATATGGAGATGATGCATGGGACACTAACGGACTAAATAATGACTGAATATCTGGAATCTAAAACTGAAGCATAAACATAGAGTATCCACATCCTGGATTCATTATAGAGATAAAAACTTAGGATATACATGACATGATCTGAATTTTGCTAACCATTAAAAGAGTAGCATGAGTATTGAAAACTGAACATACTGTAAAGCATGAGTACTTAAGTTATGAGCAGCATGACCTAAGTTTGAAGTTCATAAATTTCATATAATATGATTCATACAATTGAGCAAACTGGAACTTCATATACTAAGAACTAGAAGCGTACACGACTTTATGGAAATTGTACGAATATGAGCTATGATCATTGGCTGAAATGTAAAGTATGGGTATATATATCGTGGGGGCTAAAGTACAAAAATTTGCACTAAGATAAGAATAGGTTGGGCATCTTTCTCCCCTACTGACATTCTACATCATACTGACATCACTACTGGAATCTGAGAGCCTAACTTGGCTTCTTATTCTATCATCTCCACCTTAGCTATAAGACACTTTACTCTAAAGTTCGGATATGATAATACTCATCAAAAATAAAGTCACCCTGAACGACTACACTTGAAAATGCAAAACCTGTTGCTAATACTCCCTTTTGAGATACAACTCTTAACTTTATATAGCCCCAATAGTCATTACATATAGCTTTAAACACTGCCTAACTTAGAATCTTCATGAGTATCACCATACTAAATTTTGAATCAATAAACATTAATTCTTCCATACACTATTTCAAGCCTACTAAATTTAGATAAACTCTATCCCCACTTTACTACTGCTAAACTTCTAGATTCATACTTCTAACTCTAGATCATATACTGTCATAAAATTCTGAGAAGGGATCTGAAAATATATCTGACCCCTAAGCACTGAGGTACTACCCCTTCATTCAATGACTGGTTTATTCTAAAACTAAAAATGAACGACTCTAGTTCTATAGTCAACTGAAGCATAGCATGACTGGACCGAATCATACTGAGAATGATATTAAAATCAGTCATCTCTTACTCCACAAGATCAATTGAGGTGAATTTTTGGGGTATTGCGATCGAACATTTCCTGTATACCTCCCTGGCCACAATAAAGACACCTACTAGAGTAGACATTGAGAAAGGTTCTGCTAAAGATTCGGGACTGACACTAAAATCGACTGCCATATAGAGGTTACAAAAGAGTGTGAAGCTCCGAGATCTAACAAAGCACAAACATAAAAATAAAAGACTAGTAACATACTCGTAACCATATAAAGAGAGCTTTCCTAATCCTATCAGGACTGAAGTGCATACAATCTATTCTGGCGCTGACCACTAGTTGCACTGGATGCATAACCCTACTAAGTTGAGCGACCAGATGGAACTGGAGGATGATTAGACTAACCCTGCTGACCACTCTTTGTAAAATCTCAGACTCTGTGGCCTGGCTTGCCATATCCAAAACATACATCACTGCCAGCTCTGCACACATCTTTATGGTTCATACCACATTCTCTACAAAGCGGATTGGTACGACTACCGTTCATACTACCTTAGGTCTTGGAGCCTGGCACACCATCCTGACTGTCATTCCTAAGCCTTGGTACTGGCGCACGAGTTGAAGACGGAGCTTTAGCTGAAAACTTCTAACGGAACTAATAACGGTTACCATCCTCTGACCTAGGCTGAGAAAAATTAAAGCTACCTTTCCTAGACCTCTTACTCTCTCTTTCTTTCTCTTTAAACTTTTCCTCCTCAATTTGTTAAGCATGACCTGTAAGTTTAGACAAGTCTATCTCCTTAATTGATATGGCGGTCCTATACTCTTTGACTACACTATTAGATACACCAGAAACAAACTTACTCATTCTCGACCTATTATCAGATACCACATTTGGAGCATGCCTCGCCAATTGAGTAAACTTAAGCAAATACTCCTTCTCACTCATACTACCTTTCTTTAGGTTTATGAACTTCCGCACCATAGCTTTCCTCAACTCTAATGGGAAGAACCTATCTAAGAAACCTATGGCAAACTCCTCCCACTCTATAGGCACTGCCTTAACATCTCTATCCTTCCTCCACTGCTTATACCAGGTGTGAGCTATATCTTACAACTAGTAAGCAGCCAACTCTGCACTCTCACTTGAAGTGACACCCATGATATCTGTCACCTTCTGAACCATATCAAGAAACTCTTGCGGATCCTCCTCAGACTTAGATCCAAAAAATAAAGGACGATTCATTTGGATGAGATCCTGAATCCTAGTTGCAGCTATATTTGCCACTGGATTAGCTGGGGCAACAACTTGTAGATTATTCTGAGCTACTACTGAGTGAGCTAAGGTAGTGAATGCAACTTTGAACTCAGAATAAGAGACATGTTCATTCAGGGGATCTTCCTGAATGATCGGAGGTACGGGGTGATTCTCATTCCTTCTTTTGTTATTCTTTCTGGGAGGCATTTTTGTTAATGGAATAAAGGATAGATTAGAAAGAGAGTTTAAATAGAGCTCATGCTAACTGGCATGACATGAATACTGAAAGAAGGGAAACTTTTCCTAAAATATTTTGTATTTTCTCATCCATAAGTATAGCGTGTTGTACACCCATGCACAAGATTCTACTCAAACGGCTTTTCAGACTCCCTAGGACTCTCTAAAACCTTAGGTTATGATACTAAGTTTTCTCATAAACTGAGGCTACCCCTTAGTTTCGACAATAGTGCTTACGGTCATAAGTGACCACAAGCTAATCCATAAGCTAGTACCTGCAGTGAGCACTGAGTAAAACTAATAATCAGAGACAAATACAAAAAAACAACTGATAATGTCATAAGCTTTTAAATACTGAAATATAACTTAATCATAAATCTGGACATCTAAAGACATACTGAAAAGACTGATAAACAACTGATAAACTGACTAACTATCTAAATGTCTGAAAAGTCTCTAACTGACTAACTATGGAATTTATAGTACAAACCCCCTAACTAACTCCAACTGGCTGAAATAGAGGAATACTAAAATAACTGAATGAGGATAAACATGTCCTGAAAAGATGAGGACTCACCACTACTGTTGTTGCTGTAATACTAAAATACCTAAGCGCGGTCAGGAAACTAAGCATCCAATCTTATGATATAAAACATCATAGCATGAAGAAAGTATGCGGTTAATACTTTGAATGTACTGGTATATGAGATAAGGTCAGGCTAAAATGCATAGGTTCATGTGCATGAAATACTGACTGACTAAATAGCATGAGATAATGACTGACTAAATAACATAAGATATCTAATGCATAATATGTGTGAAAGCTGTAAAATCTGAGAATGCATGACCAAGCATATAACATGATGCTGAAGTAGTCTATAAACTAAAATGCTGAACTCTGATAACTAAATAACTAATAAACTGTATGCTATGGTCATGCAAACCTGAACTGATATCTATACTGAATATTGAACTGAGGTTGTGGGAGGTATCATCTAATCGACACGCCCCAATCTGAGCTAATCCAGGTCTAACCTGTAACCCCAATTGGAAGGGTGTCAGTACCATGCCACGGTACTAACGTTGTCTGTGTGGATCCACTAAAGAGTCACCATCAACTGGCAAGTTGTGTTGTCCTCAACTGGCAGGTAAATACTTTATCAACCCTTAACTAGCAGGTTGATATCTCTAACCTACACTGGCTACATAGTTCTAGGATCAAGGGACTTCTACTAAAGGTCATACCCTCTACTGGCTGGTGAGCCCCATCCTTGGGTTCACTTAGTTCTAAATCCTACTCCCAACAGAACTGACACTAATTTTTGGACTTAGCTAAGTGCCATTGAGCCAAACAACTGATCATGGTAACTAACTAGATGATAGTACTCATGGTTTATCTTAAACCATTCTAGAAATAAAAAACTATGGAAACAGCTGAATATCGGGTATCCATAACCCCCGACACTAAATGTAAATAACAACAAAGGCATGTAATAGCATCAAAAACCCATAATGGGGAATCACTCTACAAAGTCATTCTCTTTGGCATTTCATCAAACACATGGGGATTAAGGCTTTAACATGGGGATGCTTTTAAACATGATGAGATAGCATGATTATATGACAAAAACTATAATTTGATGATTTATCCTAAATGGCGTGAACATGACATAGGAAATTCAACATCTAAAACATATTATAATCCATTCCACTTGAAAACAATTGTAATCTTAACTTGAAATCAAAATAACAAGTAATTCATGGAGATAATTCATTTAAAACATGGAAAACTCATAATTTAACATTTAAAAGGGATTCTTGGACTCCATGGTGAAAGGAAACCGTAGATGAACATCACACATACCTTAGACCTTAAATTATTAAAGAGAAACACAAATTTTTAAGCTTCCTTGAAGGTTCTTAGATTGGGAGCTTGATTTCCTAGTTTTCTTAAAGAGAATGCAATTGAATTTGATGTTCTTGGGAGAGGGTTAGGGTTTCTTTGATAGAAAATTAGAGAAGAATGGGCAAATAATGCCCAAATTATTGATATAAGTCGGGTTATGACGACTTGGATTGAGGGGAAAAGATGTTACTACCTCTTAAATATTTAAATTCATAACTAGAATGCTGATTAGAGGATCACCGTGATGCGCCAAGGCCCCCAGCACTATACCCACTGCGACATGCCACTATTACGGTGAGGTTCTAGAATCGAAACCTAAATGTACCCTAATCCTTGTTCAAAAAATATAAAACTTCCCGAGACATGCTTCTTACACCCCTGAACATAAATTAACTCAAAAACCTACGTGTCGGGGTCCGATGGACTCGTTTAAAAATCCTCAAAGTTAAGAGACCAAAAAAAGACTAATTCCCCAACACTAAATGAAATTTTCAGGCTTTAAGCCTCTTATACATGCAACTAGGAGCTGAACTAAGCTAAGAAAAGTATGGGGTATTACAATAGGAGACACCTTGAGTGACACTTGTTCACCAACCTTGAAAACCATGTCTTTTACCCTATAATTTGCATATTCTTTCTATCTACCTTGAGAAACCAACAACATAGTTTGAATAACCCTTACCTTTTCTAGAGCCTCTATTATCAATTCAGTACCCAATGATTTAACATCTCTAGTCTCAAACCACCAAATTAATAATTTACACCTCCTTTCTTAGAGTGCCTCAAATAGTGTCATACTGATGATGGAGTGATAACTATTAATATATGAAAAGTCATGGTAAAACTGGTCCTAATAACCACCAAAGTTAATAACATAGGCTCTTAGCATGTCCTCTAGCACATAAATCATCCCTCTGACTGCACATCAATTTGAGGATAGAATGTTGAGATAAATATGAGCTTAGAACCCAACTTCTCGAGTAACATGTCCTAAAATTTGGAGGTATTATTTGAATCCCGATCCAAAATAATAGTAAAGGTCACCCCATGAAGCCTGCTATCTCCTTGATAGAGAGTTTAGCTAGTTTTAGGAGTTTTAGTCTATCCTAACTGGCAAGAAGTGATCTGATTTTGTCAATCGATCCATTATAACCCTAATGGAATCATAGCTTCCCGAAGTGTTAGGAAGACCTATCACAAAGTCCATAGAAATATTCTCTTATTTTCATATAGGTATAGGTATTCTCTGAAGTGATCGGACAAATATTTTATATTCTACTTCACCTGCTGATTATAGAGACACTTGGACACATACTCTACTATGTCTTTTTTTATCCCAAGAAACCAATAAATCTACCTCAAGTCACGGTATATTTTGGTTGTACCTAGATGTACGGGGTAACGTGAACCATGAGCTTCATAAAGTACATCACAAATCAAATCACCAATCCAAGAAAAATATATCCTTCCCTTAAACCACAACACTCCACCCACGTTAAGAGTGGAGTCTACTGTATCTACATACACCATCTTATTTTGGAGTGCATTTAACTTCTTTCCTTAAATTATTTGGCCTTAATCTCATCTAGAAATGTTAACTTAACCTCAACACTAGCCAATACTTCACCCTTACTTGAAACATTAAACTACATACATTGAGATGCTAGAGTTTGAAATTATCTAGGTATAGGTCTCTTGGACACCCTCAAGAAGGACACACTACGTATACACAGTCTTTTGTCTCAATATATCTGCCACCACATTGACCTTTCCCAAATGATACTAAATAGTTAAATCATATCCTTTAACAAATCCATCCAACTCTATTTCCTTAGATTCAAATCTCATTGATTAAATATATGTTGTGGGCTATGGTGGTCTGTGAAGACCTCACACATAACACCATAATGATAGTGCCTCCAAATCTTTAGCGCAAGCATTATCGCCGTCAGCTCTAAATCATGGGTTAGTTATTTTTCCTTATGAAGTTTCAACTTTCTCAAATAATAGGTAATAACATTCCTATCTTGTATTAGCACATCACCCAAGCCCAAAAGTGAAGCATCACAAAACACTATAAAGTCTTTACCTTCAACCGGCAAAGAAAAGATATGAGTTGTAGTTAAAGTGTCTTATGCTTTTGGAAGCTGTCCTTATATTGGTATGAACAAACAAATTGTATTTCCTTCTGAGTTAACCTTTTTAAGTAATTGCAATGGATGCAAAGTTCTTGTAAAACCAGCAATAATAACTGGTAAAACCCACAAAGCTCCTTACCCCAGTCACAGAACTAGGCTGGACCCAACTTATAGTTGTCCGAATTTTCTGGGGATCCACCATTACTCTTTTTCTAAAACAACGTTCCCTAAGAAGGAAATCGATGACAACAAAAACTCACACTTTGAAAACTTGACATATAACTACTCTCTTTTAGAATCTCCAACACTCTGTGAAGATGACCTGTATACTCCTCCTTACTCTTGGAGTAAACCAAAATTTCATTAATAAACATAATCACAAAACAATCCAGATATGACTTAAAGATACCATCATCAAGATCTTAAAGATTGTCGACACATTGGTCAACCAAAAGGACATCACTAGAAACTCATAATAGCCATATACGGTTCTACATATTGTCTTTGGAATATCCTCCAGCCTAATTTTCAACTGATGATAATCTGACCGCAATTTAATTTTGGAAAATACTGTTGCACCCTGTGACTAGCTGAATAGATCATCAAGGCAAGGCAAAGGATATTTATTTTTGATGGTAAGCTCATTCAATTGTCTATAATTAATGTACATCCGCATACTATCATCTTTCTTCTTAACAAACGAGACCAAAGCACTCCAATGTGAAGCTCTTAGATGAATAAATCCCTTATCAAGTAGTTTTTGTAATTGAGTTTTTAGTTCCTAGAGCTCTATCCGTGCCATTTGGTAGAGAGGAATAGAAATAGGGTGAGTGCTCGACTCTTACTCAATGCAGAGATCAATGCTTGTAGATGGAGGCATACCCTATAAGTATGAATGAAACATTTCCTAAAATTTGGAGACCATCGAAACTGACTCTATAGAAGGAGACTCCACACTTACATCCTGGAGGTGAGCTTAAAATGTTGAACACCCTTTCCTTACTAACTTTCTAGCCTAGAAAAATGATGTAATGTTCATTGATTTGGCCTTATATGCTCCCTCTCACTCTAGTGTATCCGTCCTAGGCATACATAGAGTCATTCTCTTATTATTACAGTTTAGAACACCATGATAAGGAGATAAAAAATTTATACCAAAAGTTACATCGAAGTCCAACATATCCAAAATAATCAAATCTACCTGTGTCTGAAAACTCACAACAACACCGAACAAAAATGATAAACATGGGTTACTACTACAGACTCAGTGTTACGGCCCAAACCAGGGCCTATTCATGACGGGTATCTAAAGCCCACCATAGAACGAAGACCACCCCCTTAGCCTATCATCAAGAGGACAATAAAAAATCCAACCCACACTTGTCCATAAAAGCTTCTAAAACTAGAACATTAACTAGGTTGGGACATGCCCTCGACCATGACCAAATAAATCCACAATTTCAAAAATATGAAAAGAAAACTAATGACATAACAAGGCCTTCCAAAATATAGAAGCTCACCACTTCATAGCAGATCCACAAGAGTACTAAATAACCTAACATTACATAGGGACAATTAGTGAGGCGAGCACTAGCATGTAACTCAGGGAGTAGGGATAAAATAATCCAATTACCAAAATTCAGTCATAACCCATATGTACCACATTCATATACATATATATATATATGATGTCAAGGTAGGGACAAAGGTCAATTAACATGATACTTCAAAAAACTATCCTTAACTGTGTAGCTCATACCGTCCTAAAGGCACCCATGGGCTATGTGGGTCCAACTTCCCTTGTTGGAAGGGCCCTAGTGCGTGTTAGCCACATGAATCGAGGAAAATATGCAGAAAGGATAAAGACATCAAGACTATAGCCCTCCTAAAATATATATATATATATATATATAAAGTGTGTACCAAGCACACATTACACGGACCCCCAACACCGGCAAAACTGGTTTTCGATATTGATCCCTCTGGGAGCTATACCTTCATGGTGAGTAACATAATCCCCTTTAAGCCCAAATTAAAACAATTTACACATAACCAACCACTAAGACATGAACCATTTATTAAGACATTTACCACTTGATATCGCCATACCATTATGCTTGCAAGCCAAATCAATTATCCAAACAAATCCATATAACCAAATTAACTCCCACGTTCTATTTAAAATCCAATCCATGGCGACCAAGGACATTCAAAATCAATTTTTATATCCATTTATCTTTTGATGCAGCGTAATGGGTTCAAAAACAAGTTAAACCATGCAATTATCAATATTCAAAACTAAGTTTACAAAGTGAATTGAGGTTAATGTCATTATGAAACCAAAATTCCATCAATTTGGGGAAACCCATGTCCCCTATTCCAACCATTTAAATAATGCAGCAATTCAGTCCCAAAAACATCAATTTAAAGCATGAATAATACATTTAAAATATGGGACAAGTAATTCAAGCAGTAACAATCCAAAACCCTCAACCCCAATTTCAAACCCATCATCTAAATCACATGAATATTCAATAATTTAATTCCACAATGTAAAAATGTAAGTTAGGGATGAGCAACATGACTGAATACACAAGGAATTGAAGATAATTTGACGTTTGAAGCCCAAAGTAGTGATTTCTTGAAAAATCCTTGAGCTTTCTTGGATTTTGAGTTTACGAGAAATTGAATGGTGTTTTGATCCTTAAAAACTAAAAAAGGGTTATTATATGTTTATAATCATGCAAGGGGTAAAGAGACCAAAATACCCTTACACCAAGTGGGAAAAAAAACAAAACTGGATGTTTTTAACATAGCAGCATGGCACGACACTATCACAGAGGGTAGCCTCTGTTCCACGCCCTTATCGTAGAGGCTAACCTCTGCGGCACGCTAATATCACGGACCATCACTGCCTCAGGGTCCTAAAATGACCCCAAACCCCTTTAAAAATTTTTAAAACTTCCCCAAAGTATCCTTTTAACATCCCTAAATATAATTCAAGCCAAAAATTGATATTACACATATAGGAGGATCAAAAATAAAAACAATGAAACTTTATGGGGTCTCACATTATCCCTCCCTTAGGATTATTCATCCCCGTATGATAAGTTAGGACACTTTTAGTATGAGAATAATATGAATACATCAGAATCAAATGATAAATTTGAAATACAACAAAAGGGAAATGAAACTCATACCTCAAGCACTTTTATCCAAGATGGGGAACATGAATGGATACATGGCCCTTATATCTTGTTCAAATTCCCATGTTGCTTCTTCCACCATTTTATCTCTACAAAGAACCTTTATCGAAGATACATCCTTGGTTCTCAATCTACGAACTTTTCTATCCAATATCTCAACTGGGACTTTCTCATAAGACAATGAATCTATAATACCAATATTCTCAACAAGCACTATAAAAAAAGGGTTAGCCACACACTTCTAAAGCATGGTCACATGGAAAACATAATGAATTAAAGTCAAACTCATTGGAAAATCTAACTCATAAGAGACATTACAAATCCTTCTCTAAATCTACTACGGACCAACATAATAGGGATTGAGCTTCCCCTTCTTCCCAAATCTTATGACTCATTTCATAGCAGACACCTTCAAGAATACCCAATTACTAACTTTAAACTCCAATTGCCTTCAACTCATACCTATATAGACTTTTGGAGACTTTAAGAAGTCTTGAGTCTTTTGCTAATCACTTTCACCTTCTCCATATCTTGGTAAAACAAGTCAGGGTCAAACAACCTAGTCTCACCTACCTCAAACCATCTAATAAAAGATCTGCACCTTCTACCTTATAGAGCCTCAAAAGGTGCCATTTAGATGCTAAAATGATAATTGTTAATGTTGGTAAATTCAAAAAGAGGCAAATGGTTAACCCAATTACCTTTAAAATCAATCAGACATGCCCTTAGCATATCCTCTAAGGTCTGAATAGTGTGTTCAACTTGTCTATCTATTTGAAAATGGAAAGCAGTTCTAAGGTTCACCAGAGTTCCCAAAGCTTTCTGAAATAAATACTAGAAGTGAGAAGAAAACTGCATACCTCGGTCTGAAATAATAGACATCAGTGTACCATGGAACTTCACAATATCTTGAATGAACAAATTAGCATAATCCTTTCCGAAGTAGTTAGTCCTCAGAGGCCAAAAGTGAGCAGACATAGTCATTCTATCCACAATAACCCAAATAAAATCATACTAATTTTGATACCACAGCAGACCCATAACAAAATCTATATTAATCATCTCTCACTTTCATATAGCCAACTCTATCTCTTGATACATGCCACCAGGACTTAAATGTTCAACCTTAACTTGATGACAAACCTATACTTAACTACAAAATTTGCCATATCTCTCTTCATATTATTCCACCAGTATATTTCCTTCAAGTCATGATACATTTTAGTCAAACTCGAATGAACTATATATCTGACTCATGAGCCTCAATCAAAATTATTTCTCGCAACCCATTACATCAGGAACACGCATTCTTCTTTGATAACTCAAGATGTCATCTCCTCCAATCTCGAGTGCCATAACCTTATGTTCACCTACATTATCCTTGATTTGCATAAGTACGGGATTGATAAATTATTTCTCTTTTACCTCAGCACCAAGAGATAATTTAACCACTTCTTAAACAATCGCTTCTCTATCCTTAGAGTCTAAAAGATGAACCCCCCAATTTAACCAACCTGTGAATGTACCTCACTAATCCTTTTTTCTCCACATCAATAGGGGACAACTTCCCCATAGACGACTAAGAGCATCAATAACAACATTAGCTTACCTGGATGGTGGTGCAAACTTATATCTTAATCCTTAAGTAGATTGAGCCACCGCCTCTATTTGAGGTTTAATTTCTTTTGTACAAACACATACTGCAAGCTCTTATGATCTGAATAAATATCCTCTTACACCCTATATAAATAATGGCACCATATCTTCAAATCAAAAAAACATAGCTGCTAACTCTAAATCATAAGTCGGATAATTTCTCTCTTGAACCTTAAACTGCCTAGAATCATAGGCCATAACCTTACTATTATGTATTAAAACACAACCAAGTCCCACACAGAATGCATCACAATACATAACAAAACTATCATACCCTCGGGTAGGGTCAAAATAAGTGCAAAATTCAACTTATTCTTCAACTTCTGAAAACTTCCCTCAAAAGAATTAGACCATAAAAACTTAACCTTCTTCTAAGTTAACTTTGTTAATGAAGTAGAAATAGAAGAGAAACACTCCACAAACCTCTAATAATACCCAGCCAAGACCGAGAAGCTCCTAATGTTGATTGGAGTCATGGGTCTAGGCCATTTCTTAACTACCTCAACTTTTCATAGATCTACATTGATCCCTTTACTAGAAATAACAAGCCCGAGAAAAGTCACAGCACTAAGCCAAAATTCACACTTAGAAAACTTTGCACACAATTGTTTATCCTTAAGAGTCTGCAACACAATTTAAAGGTTATTTGCATGATCCTCCTCACTTTTAGAGTACACCAAGATGTCATCAATAAAGACTATAATGAACAACTCCATAAACTATCTAAAAACTCAATTCATAAGATCCATGAATACAGCCAGAGCATTAGCCAACTCAAATGACATAACCAAAAACTCATAATGGCCATATTTGATTCAGAAAGTAGTCTTGGGAATATCAACCTCCCCAATTTTCAACTGATTATATACTGAACAAAGATCATTCTTAGAGAAATATCTAGCACCTTGAAGCAGATGAAAAAGGTCATCAATTCTAGGACCTTATTTAACTAATGATAATCTATACATATTCAAAGATACCCATCTTTCTTTTGCATAAAAAGTACAGGAGCACCCCATGGAGAAATACTAGGACAAATAAAGCTTTTATCAAGCAGATTCTTTAACTATTCCCTTTACTTCTTCAGTTTAGTTGGAGCCATCCTATAAGGAAGAATGGAAATAGGATGAGTATACAGTAAAAAATCAAACCCAAAATCTATTTCCCTATCGGGATAAATTCTAGGAACATCATTGGGAAAAAATTTTATAAGACTCATTAACCACAGGGACTGATTACAAAGAAGGACTTTCAGAGTTAGAATGTTTAACCCAGACTAATGATATAAACACCCTTTGAAAATCAACCTCTAAGCTCTAAGATCAAAAATGAACCTCCTTTTGGATACTAAGGAACTCCTCTCTTATTCAATTACCGGTTCATTAGAAAAATGAAAACTAACTTCTCAGGTCCTATAAGCAAGAGAAGTAGCATAAATGGAGCCAATCCATCCCTAAGATAATATCAAAATCTACCATATCAAGTCCATCAATGTCTCCCCATGAATGATAGACACCACATAATCCTTATAAATTCTTACAGAAATAATAGAATCACTTACCAAAGTAGACACGGAAAAGGGGTCAGAAATATTCTTAGGACTAAAACCAAAGTGCACAGCCATATAAGGGGTCACATATGATAGGGTAGAACATGGATTAAGCAAATAATAAATATCACAAAAGAAGAGTTGTAACATACCAGTGACAATATTGGGGGATGACTCATATTCCTGATTAATAGCAAGAGCATAGAGATGATACGACCAATGTCGGTACAGAAAGTGGCACCCTTAGGTTCAGGAGCCAATGAATTTATGAATGGGACCTTATTAGCACTAGTAGAAACTCTGATCAAAGGACAATATTGCTGCATATGACCAAAACAACCATAATTATAGCATTGATTCCTCCCCTCCTCACAATATCTATGGTGAAGCTATCCATAAAAATAACAAAGAGAATAAGGTAGGGTTGACTGAGCTCCACTAACCAGAGATTGGGCACCTTGTGCCTTAGGACCACTGCTATCCTAAAAACGATGATCGCCAATTGGCTTGGGATAAGGAGCACTAGTAGATGAATAAGAATTTCCCTAATTCTTCTTCTTAGTCCACTATCTACTATCTCTCCCACTATTTTGCTGATTTGCATCCTACTTTGAATGTCTAAACTTTTTGTTTATCCTCTTTCCCATCTCTGTATATTTGTTTTTCTCATCCTTCACCTGTTGTAAATAAACAACTAGCCTAGATACGTCTATATCATTATTCAACATAGCAGCCTTACATTCTAACACCAAATCACGAGAAAACCTAGAAGCAATTTTACTTATTTGGGACCTCATATTAGACACCAATTCAGGAGTATATCGAGATAACTGATGAAACTTTAGAGCATACTTCTTAACACTTATCTTACCCTACTTTAAATTTATAAACTTTCAACCTTAGATTCCCTCAAATCTTGAGGAAAGAAGTGATCAAGAAAAGCACTAGAAAAGTCACCCCATACTAATTGTTTAGTTTCATCGCCTCTTATCACTTCCCATGCTTTATACCACTAATAAGCTACATCCTTTAACTGATAGGCAGTAAACTCCACACCCTCTAAATTAGTAGCATGTATCACCCAAAAAATCTTCTCCATCTTATTAATAATCCCCTGAGGATCCTCTTTAACCTTATATTCTGTAATGGCTGAAAGATTTAACCTCATAAATTGGCCAAATCGGGTGATCTCAGAAGAGCTAAAAACAGGACCAACATGATCAGACTGATGAGACTATGATACCACTAATTGAGCAAGCATATAAATAGATTGACGAAACTCTGCATTGGATATATCTTTCTGAGGTGACTGAGCATGAGTATCACTCGCCCGAGAATCTCGAGGAGGACTAGTAGGGATTGGGGAAACCCTAAATAGAGTGGTACAAACCAGAGCAAAGACCCTAGATCGAGTTTGAACTCTATAAACAAGGAGAGTTCCATCCATATTTTTCCTAATGTAGGAAAGAGTTTACAGAAGAGTTCCTACGACCGTCAGATTTTTATGGGGCATGATTTGAAATGCGATTAAGCCAAGAGATAGAGAAGATTCAAAGAACTAGACTCTATATCCCAACAAGAGAATACAAGAAAGAAAAAGAATACTAAATGCCTCATAGCCTCCCCTTTATAAGCGTGGCATTCTATATACCCATAAAAGAGACTCTACTTGACACAGCTTGTAGACACCTAATGTCCCTAAAGCCTGGCTCTAATACTAAGCTTGTCATGACCCGTACTAGGGCCTGGTCATAATGGGTATCTCAAGCACACCATGGATCGAAGACCACCCCCTTAGACAAACCTCAAGAGCATAATAATTATAATAAATCAAAAGCCAATCAATATAGAAATAAAAGATAAATAAGTCAAATAAAAGTTCTAATAATCAAAACTAACAATCCAACCCACACTTGACCAAAAAAGACACTAAAACCAGAATATTCAACTAAGTCGGTACATGCCTCCGACAATGACCAAATAAATCCATAATTTCCAAATGAAAAGAAACCAAATTACATAACAGGGCCTTTCAAAAGATGAAAGCTTACTACTTCACAGTAGATCTACAAGACTACCAAATCATCTAATGTTGCATAAGAGTAACAAAAAAACCCTCAGACTCTACATTATAAAATAAGGCAGTATCCTGGGATGGTCAGTAGGGCGAGCACTTGCATGTAACTCAGGGAGTAGGGATATAATAATTCAATCACCAAAATTCAGTCATAAAACTTATGCACCACATTTATATACATATATATAGGATGTCGGGGTAGGGACAAGGGTCAATTAACATGATAGTTCAAAATATTAACTTAAACTATGCAGCTCACTCCATCCTAAAGACACCAATGGGCTATATGGGTCTATCTTTCCCTACTGGAAAGTCCCCAGTACGTGTTAGCCGCATGAACTAAGGAAAATATACGGAAAGTCTAAAGACGTCTAAACTATACCCCTCCTAATATATACATATATATATATTAAAAGTATGCACCAAGTATATGGTATATGGACCCCCAACATCGGCAAGCGTGGTTTCCAGTATTGATCCCCTCGGGACCTATACCTTCACGATGAGCTATACATATCCCTTTAAGCCCAAATTAAAGTTACTTACACATAACAAACCATTAACCCAAAATTCATTCATTAAGGCACTTACCACTTGGTATTGTCATACCATTATGCTTGCAAGAAAAATCAGTTATGCTAAACCAATCCACATAACTAAATTGACTCCTAAATTCTATTTGAAATCTAATCCATAGCCATCAAGGCCATCCAAAACTATTTTATATCCATTTATCTTTTAATGCAATGTAATGGGTTCCAAAATAAGTTAAATCATGCAATTATCCATATTCAAAATTAAATTTACAAAGTGGGTTGAGGTTTATGCCATTATCAAGCTAAAATTTTGTCAATTTAGGGAAACTCATGTTCCCCATTCCAACCATTTAAATAATGCACCAATTCAGTCGCCAAAACATTAATCTAAAGAATGAATAATCAATTTAAAACATGGGACAAGTAATTCAAGCAGTAACAATCAAAAACCCTCCACCCCAATTTCAAAATCATCATCTTAATCATATGAATATTCAATAAATTAATGCCACAATGTAAAAATCTAAGTTAGGGATAAGCAACATGCCTGAAATATACAAGGAATTAAAACCAATTTGAAGTTTGGGGCCCGGAGTAGTGGTTTCTTGAAAAACCCTTAAGCTTTTTTGGGTTTTGAGTTTAAGAGAGAATGAATGGTGTTTTGATCTTTAAAAACTAAAATAAAGAGGTTATTTTATGTTTATAAGTCATGAAAGGGGTTAAAAGACCAAAATATCCTCACCCAAGTGAAAAAAACATAACTAGATATTTTTTAACACAGCAGCATGGCACACCACTATTGTAGAGGGTAGCCTCCATGCCACACCCTTATCGCGAAGGCTAACCTTCATGGAACTCTAATATCGTGGACCCTAACTACCTCGGGGTCCTAAAATAATTTCTAACCCCTTTCAAAAATTTCAAAACTTTCCCAAAATACCATTTTAACATCCCTAAACATAATTCAAGTCAAAAATTGACATTACACGTGTGAGAGGGTAAAAAATAAAATCATTAAAATTTTTTGGGGTCTCACACTCACCAACTGGGATAGATGCATATACGAGATAGTCGAGTATTTCACAAACCAATTTCAGACTCATAGCAAATTTTCAAGATAAATAAGAATTGGTAGACCCGAAATTAAATAAAATAAAATAAAATCCATCTAGTCACAAATTAAAATGGTACATGTGATAATCGTATTAGAATCCTCAACATCAGTCTTTCTTGGAAAGGCATAATAGTGAGTCATGTTATCAATTTAAGCTAACTTCCTTCTAGGATGTACTCTTCACCAACCGTCTTGCTGATTTTTTTATCTACCATATGGATGACCTTTGTCATTTTCTCCTCCTTTTCTATATACCAAAACTATGTTTGACTACTTGTATGTCTTAACAGGCACTCTATCTTAAAATAACCAACAACACCATAATAATATATTTCCTCTTAAGAAAAGGCCAACTAGTAGAAGAGTAAGAAACCTTTGTACTCTTTATAACCCAACTAAGAAAAGGCCTATAGTAAAAGTTGGATTTAATGACCTGAAAATTTGATGAAGTAAGTTAACTATGTGTTTTATGGGATTTGACTATTTAACCCCTCCCATAGTTGCATTGTGGTATTTCTAAGGTGTGGGGATGATTAGCATGATTCTCGATGCATTTTGGTGCCATTTTATGCAATATTGTGGTTTTTTTATTGCTTCAAGAGCCTAATTACGAGCTTATATGGTTATCTTTTGATCCATGCGATAGATGGCTAAACGGAATATGGCAGCAGATCTAAAATGTCAATTTTAGAGTGGTAACATATTTGGTGTAGTTTTGTGGCTTTTAAATCTCATTTCAAACCACGATTTAGAACTACCTGGATATTTGGTATGGGTATAAATAGACTCTTTAGTCATAGTTTTGGACACTTTTCACCTTGTCTCTTGAGAGATAAATCCTAAAATAGTGTCAGAGCTTACAAGTGAAGATTTTGGGTGCTTGGAAACTAGATTAATATCTATTTATTGATTCTATTATGGATTCAAGATGCGATTTCATCCTTTTCTTGCTCTAATTCTTGGCTTATTATTCAAAACCCCAAAAACCTTATTACTTGATTTATCGCCAAATTTCACTTCTTTTTATTTGTATAATATTTCTACTTCTATAATCACTTGTTTTCCTCAATTTAACCTTCAAAACAACTTTGATTCTCGGATTTATAATGGATTTCAAAAGTTTTACTCGGTAAAGGTTAAAAATAATTTTATGTGATTTGAACCTTATTTTTAACTCGATTTGACTTGGGTTTTCAATGATAGATTTCTAAAGGTATGGGAAACACTTTTTTAAAGTAAAGTTCTAATTTTTCACTTCTTTTTTAAAAATCTATTTTGGGGGCACATTTTGACCCCAAACCAAAAGTAGCCAATATGGATATTAATGAATTTTTTTTTGATGGATTGACTATATATATCTTGGTTTTAGTTGATTTCAGGGTCGTACATGAGAATTAAGGTTGTAGGGTCGAAGGGTAGCAAATTGATTCAACATTTGAGGTAGGTTATGGTATAACTCTTCAAACTGATCTGGGTAGTTAATTTATATACCAAAATGCATGTTAAGGGTGGGAGCCAATCATGAAATATGACTATCAATATGTTATTCTCATGTGGGGGCCTAAATATAATATAATTTTTGAATCTAAGATATTATGTGATGTGTGACTGTGTGAGGTTTTATGTGATGTTGGTAGCCTGAAATACATGTGAATAATTGTATTGTGTTGATTTGAAATGCCTATTGTGCTGCCTTTGGCGTATTATGATATATTCACACTTTGCAGGCATATTCATCATGTGGAAAATTTATGGATAGTGTAAATAATGAGTGGATATTGGCTCATATGACTGTGAAATTGAAAAATTATGGAATAGTTGTGGAAATACATCATGTGGATTGATTGTGAAAATACTCATTTTGAATGTTTATGAACATTGCATCATCATTCTCATGTCATCATATGCATCATTTGACTTTTTTGTTTTATTGCTTTATATATATGTATATATGTTTGTTGTCATGTATGTGAACTTGGTTTGTGTCTTATGCTATGTATATGCATTGGGAACACTAGAAATACTAAAAATTCTAGAAATATGTAATACACTGGAAAATACTGAATATTAGTATCAGATGTTGGATATTATGGACCTTCTTCGAAAAACTATGTCGGAGAAGACTCCACTCATACCAACCTTTCCTCCATAACTCCTAATCTTCTATTTATTTTAGCTCTCAATCCACTTATATCTGCACTCATTTCCACTACATGTTTGGTGAGGTGGGTGATGACTTCCAAAATGTGGTTGGAGCCTTCACCACTTGGACTTGCGTTTGATAATGTACCTACAAAACTTAACAAATAATATTAGTTTAAAGTCATATGTCGCTCATATGTATATGTTCAACTCACCTCCTAAAGTATTGTCTCCAAATTGGCAGTGAACTAATTCGGCTCAATCAATTAAAATCACATATACTTTTGTAATACCCTGTATTCTTTCTAGTTCAATTCTGCTCTAAAGAGGATTATTAGAGACTTAGGACCTGAAATTTTAGCTTAAGTGTTGAAGACTTGGTCTTATTTTTGGCCTCTAAACTTTGATGACTTTATTCTTAACTTTTCAAACCTTGAAATGTCAGTTTTAAAGTTGTTTCATGATCAGGGTAGTCCATAGTACCTTCGGGGTAAGTTTTGGAATTTTTGGAGAAGGATTGGGGCATGTTTGGTTAGCCAAAATAGAACCTCAATGCGATATCGCTACGTTGATATAGATGACATGATGCATCACAGTGAGCAATGCGATGCGTTGCTGATCACGTCGGAGCCTAGTTTTTGTGTGTTAAATGACCGGTTATAGGGGCATTTGAATCATTTACCCTCACCCAAATCCACCCAAAACACATAATTTTAGCCTCAAATAGCATAGATGCTTCATTATTCATCTTTTTCTTCCCCAAGAACAAAATCCTTGCTCCAAGAATTAAGAACAATTCCATAACTCCTACTCCAAGAAAGCTTATAATCCAAAGTTTTGGGTTCAAGAACTTCAAGGAGAAGCTTCAAGAACACCATTAGAGAGTCAAAGTTTAAAACTTTTACATTCAATTCATCAAGAAGGGTATGTGGGTTATGAACAAGGATCCTCTTTCATCCTTATGTCCAAAACTAGTTTTTAAAGTTGAAAGTACATAAATTTATATGATTTACAGTTTAGAGTTCATACCTAATTATCATTATTTGAAGATATTGATGTTACAAGTGATTAAATGTTGAATTACATCTCTATTTTTGCATGTTTATGTATGTGAAGTGATTTTATATGTATTGAGAGTTGAATTTCACTATCTTGACTAGAATTATGTAAGAATTTCAAGATTTTGATTATTGAACATGACTTTATGATAATTTGACATGAGTTTGATCATAGATTTCAAACCCTAAGTATGAGTATTGATATTTAAAGAAGATGATGCCTTTAAGCATCACATGATTAGTTTACATTTAGATTTTTCAAAAAAGATTTGATCTTTTGATCCTCAGTTAAGATATGGAATTTACTTCATAGTTTTGATTTCAGTTTTGATTATAGTTTAAAGTAAATGGATACATAACGGATTTTCATTATAAACCCTTATACTAGTTTTAAAGTGGCTTTCCTACAGAATGAGCATACAAATTTAAAGGGAGCAGTATTCAGTACCGAGTTGGGTATGTTTACATGCCCCAAAACTACGAGCCAATAGAGGTACAGATTATTCCTATTTTTATATAGATGACAGTTACAGATATGATTACTTAGATTAGGTTATACTCATTGGCAAGAGTATGACACCTCTCCCCAATGTGAGGTTTTTCCATAAGGGAACTAAATGTTGGACACTATGATAGCTCACATAGTGTATGTTGGTTAGAAGAACCTCTCTAATGGTAAAGCTTTACAGAATAATTTTCAAAAGAATCCCCTACAGAACAGAGTAATTGTAATAGAAAAGAACAATAGAAAAGCTTTTAGAAACTAAGCGTAAATGCTCACAATTTTAATCAGATATTATTTTTCATAAGTTATTAGCCATGAGATTTTAGATCTTAGTTTATGGATACAAAGGTGAGTCCCTTTACTTTTAGCTTAAATGATTTGAAAGCGGATTTGACTTCAGTCCTACTTATTTCACTAGCAGAAAGAGTAAAAGTATAGTTTTCAAAACTAAATATTATGACTCACTACATTTATGTAGTACATTTTGCTATTCATGGTTATGATATCTTTTAGTTTTTTAGATATTTCATCTTATGTGAGTCATCTATATTTAGCATGCATATTTTATAAATTTTGATAATATTGAGATATTATTTCTACTTATGCATTCACCCCCACATGCTCAGTACATTCCAAAAATAATGATCTACATATATGTCTATCTGCTACATTGTCTCATAATGTAGGTTCAGGTGCTCAGTTCCAGCAGCATGATTGGCCATGAGTATCTCTATCTGCATCCCGACAGTGGTAAGTCCTTATAGTTCGAGGACCCAGTTATTCAAACTTTCAGCATTCCAGATTAGTCTATTCAGTTATGTTAGATAGTTCGAATCAGTTGGGGGTCTATCCCAGCGACTCTCTAGTAGTAGCATTAGAGGTTTGTTTGACTATTACATATATTTTAGATTTTCAGTGTTATTTCTTTGTATTTTCTTAGTTAAGTATTTTCAGACATTATATGCAGATCAGCTCAGTTTAGTTCAGCTAGTATTTTAGTATTTTCTCATACCACATGCTCATATTACCTGATTTGAGTCATCAGAATAAGTAACGGGATTTCAAGGTTAGCTCGGGACTACTTATAGTTTGGAGCACCGTGCGACATCCCAGGACTCATTTTTGGGGTATTACAAACTTGGTATTAGAGCCTAAGGTTATAAGAGTCCTAGGGAATCAGACAAGCCGTATTACGTAGAGTTTTGATCATGGGTGTAAAGCGCGCCACATTTAAGAGCAAGAGTCTATGGGATTTTTTAGAAAACCATCTCTTTCTTTTATGATCTATCATGGTTACAACATATCTATTTGCTTTTAACTTGTGCTATTATATGACAGTTGAATATGCCTTCTTGCCAAGCTAATGCATACAAAAATGATAACCAGCCACCCCAGCCTGCTGACCCTCTGAACAAGAATATATCTTATGCTGAATTTTGGGCTGTGTTTTAGGCATTGGCCCAAGCTGTGACTACCAATGTTCAATGTAACCACTAAGTGGCAGTCCCAATTTATTAGAATAGGGATTTAACAGCAGCCAGAATTCATGACTTTATGAGAATGAATCCGCCTGAATTTTTAGGTCAAAGGCAGGTGAGGACCCACATCTTTACGTAGATAAGGTGAGGAAGATCATAATTATTATGCATATTACTGAATAGGAGAGTTTAGAGTTGGCATCCTATAGGCTGAAGGATATAGCGTATGATTGGGTGGTTATGTGGAAAATAGTAAAGGTGAAAATGCAGCTACTATAAGTTGGCAGGTGTTTCAAGATGTGTTTCTAGATAGGTTCTTTCCACGTGAAATAAGAGAAGCTATGGTAGAGGAGTTTATGAACCTGAGGCAGGGCTCGATGATAGTGAAGAAGTACTATCTTAAGTTTAATCAGTTGTCTAAGTATGCCCCTAATACGATGATTGACCCTAGGGATAGTATGAGTAAGTTTTTTACTGAAGTATCTGGTTTGGTAGTCAAGGAGTGTAGGACTTCCATGCTTATTAGGGATATAGATCTTGCTAGACTGATAATTTATGCATAGAAAATAGAGGAACAAAAGTTGAAGGGAAGAGAGAGGGGAAATAAGAAGGCTAGAATCGGCCAGTTTGATTATGGATAGACTACGTTTAGAGGGGGAAATCATTCATAATTTTAGAATCATTCATCTATACCAGTGTCATCTTCAGCAGGTGCTCTCGCCCCTAGGGATAAGTAGGAGTAGTGGGGTAAGACTTCTATGTCCAGGTCTCAGAATAGTATTAGTGGAAAATCTAGTTATCCTCTATGTGCTAAGTGTGGTAAAAATCATCTTGGTGAGTACTCGTTGGGACAAAAAGGTTGGTATGGTTGTGGTAAGTTGGGTCATGGAATCAAAGAGTGTTCGTATACTAAGCCGAGAAATAGAAATTCTCGTCCCCAAAATCAAGATACTATTGAACTAGCTCCTCTAGGCCGCTGAGTACCTCCTCAGAGCATATCATTCAGTACTGGTGGCGGTCAGTGCTAGAATTAGTTTTATGCTTTACCATTCATCAGGAGCAGGAGAGTTCACCAGCTATTATTACTGGTATGCTTTGTGTCTTTCATCTTGATGTTTATGTGTTGTTAGACCCTGGGTTGAGTTTTTCTTATGTGACCCCTGTAGTTGCAGTGAATTTTGAAGTAGGTCCCAAAAAGCTTTCTGAGATCTTCTTGGTTTCTACCCTAGTGGGTGAGTCAGTTGTTGCTAAACAGATCTATAGAAAGTATCATATCACTGTCCTTCGAAAAATCATGTCAGTAGACTTAATAGAGTTAGATATGGTTGACTTTGACCTTATTCTTGGTATGGATTAGCTTTATTCTTGTTATGCATCTATAGATTGTCACACCAGAGTGATGAAGTTTCATTTTCCAGATGAGCCAGTCTTTGAGTGGAAAGGTAATTCAGTGTCTCCCAAAATTCATTTCATATCCTATCTTAAAGCCAGAAAGTTGATCTCAAAGGGGTGTATCTATCATCTTGTTCGAGTCAAAGACACTAAGTCTTAGGCTCCAACGGTTCAGTCAATTCGTATAGTTAAGGAGTTTCCAGAAGTTTTCCCCGAATATTTGCCAGGGGTACCTCCCGATAGGGAAATAGAATTTGATATTGACCTTCTCCCCAATACTCAGCCCATCTCTATTCCTCTATATCATATGGCTCTAGCTGAGCTTAAAGAGTTAAAAGAACAGCTTAAAGACCTCTTATATAAAGGTTTCATAAGGCCCAGTGTCTCTCCATTAGGCGCTCCCATCTTATTCATATAAAAGAAAAATGGTTCTTTGCAAATATGAATTGACTATCGTCAGATGAATAAAGTCACAATCAAAAACAAGTATCTTTTTCTTAGGATTGATGAATTATTTGACCAACTCCAAGGTACAAGTTAATTCACCAACATACACCTTAGATCTAGATATTATCAGCTTAGAGTAAGGGAATATGATATCCCAAAGACAGCTTTTAGAACCTGTAATGGTCATTTCAAGTTTCTAGTCATGTTTTTGGGGCTGACAAATGCCTTTAGCAGCCTTCATGAACTTGATGAACAGAGTTTTCAAAAAGTAACTGGACATATTTGCCATAGTCTTTATTGATGATATCCTTATTTATTCCTGTAGTATGGATGACCATGCAGACCATCTTAGAATTATGTTGTAAACTCTTAGAGATCACTAGTTGTTCACCAAATTCAGCAAATGCAAATTTTGGCTAAGGTAAGCAGATTTCCTCGGCCATACTGTTTCTATTAAGGGCATTAAAGTTAATCCCCAAAATACAGAAGCAGTAAGAAATGGCCTAAATCTATCTCTCCATCAGATATTAGAAGTTTCTTGGGTTTAGCTGGCTATTACAGGCATTTCATTGAGGGTTTCTCATCTATTGCGTCCCCTATATATATATTAACTCAAGAAAAAGTTAAGTTTCAGTGGTCAGACTCCTATGAGAAGAGTTTTTAGGAATTGAAGACTCGACTCACTTCAGCTCTAGTTTTAGCACTACATGATGGTACAAATGGGTTTGTTGTGTATTGTGATGCTTCTTGAGTCAGTATAGATTGTGTTTTGATGCAGAGAGGCAAGGTTATAGCCTATGCCTCTAGATATCTTAAGCTTCACAAAAAGAATTACCCTGCCCATGACCTTAAGTTAGCTGCTATTTTATTTGCTTTGAAAATTTAGAGGCGCTATCTTTATGGGGTACATGTTGATGTGTTTACCGACAACAAAAGTTTGTAGAATGTATTTACCCAGAGGGAGTTAAATCTTTGTCAGAGAAGGTGGTTAGAATTGTTGAAAAAATATGACATGAGCGTGTTATATCATCTGAGTAAGGCAAATATTGTGGTAGACTGCAATACCCCATACTTTTGATAGCTCAACCTAGCCCCTAGAATGTCAAAGTCTAGCTTCAAAAATGGATAACTTTTGTTACATGTAGAATTCTCAGATTTAGACCCTCCATTATATGGTAAATTGAATTAACTTTCTATCGATATCAAATTTACCTAAATCTGATACTCGGTCGAGAAGTTATGGGCACTTTTAGTAAAGCAATATGCCATTTAGGCAAGCACCGTGTTGCGGTGAAGGTCTAATTTGCATTCATCAAAATCTAGTGAACCTCCGTAATTGCCCCATACCGCATTAAAGTCCCAGGTCCCAATTGTCAATTTACAGTGGCACACCATGATGGTGGCGCATCGTGGTGATGGCCAAAATGGCATTCGTCCCTTTTCCAGAGGCTCACCACGATAGCCCTGCATCGCGGTGATGGCCAATTTCCCAATCATCCTCTTCCAGTGATCCACTGCGATAGTGGCGCATCACGGTGGCATGTAAAATTAGGACTTTCTCTGTTATTTTAGTTCTGATTAAAAGTTTAAAAAGGGCACTTTGGTCAATTTCTAAGCCCCCAATTCATCAAAAACAAGGAATTGAGCCTATTCTAATCACTTTATGCTTATTTTCATTCATTCTCTCTCAAAGAAAACTCCTAGAGCTCAAAACTTAAGCTCCAAGAAATCAAATTTCCTCCATTGTTTCTCCAAGAAAACTCAAAATTGAAGATTCCCAAATCTAGATAATCAAGAGTTCATCTCTAAAAGCACAAATAGAGATTCAAGTTTAAGATTTCTTAGAGATTTCATCAATTAAGGTATGTGGGGTTTATGAACAAGGATCCTCTTTTATCTTTGTGCCCAAAACTAGCTTTTAACTACAAATTTACATAATTTTCTATGAAATTATATGAGATTTGAATTAGGGTTCATACCCAATGTTGTTATTTGTAAGATTATGAGTTTTTGAGAGATTTTAAAGTTGAATTGCATAACTATTTTTATATTTTCATGCCTATGGCAGCAAATTTCAGATTTTGAATTGAATTATCATTATTCTCAATGTCAAGCATGAACTTTATGATGTTTTGACATGAACTTGATGCATAGGTTATCAAGCCAAAGATTATATGTTGATATTTCCAGAAAGAGGATGCTTTAAGCATCCTGTGATCAGATTATTTACAAATTTTCAACAAAGGTTTGATCTTTTGATCCTCAGATAAGATTTGGAATCCACCTTATAGATATATTATAGATTTCAGAAATCAAAATAGTTTTATTCGCAGATTCAATCAGATAAATGCATAATTAGTTTCGTAATAACCCTTATGCTAGCTTTTAAAGTGGATTTCCAATAGAATGAGCATACGAATTAAATAGGGAGTAGTATTTAGCACCGAGATGGAAGTGTGGGATTAGTGTTCCCTATCTTCCACAGAACTACATAGCCAACGTAGGTACAGATTATCAGATTATTCCCATTTCTATATGGATAATAGTTACAGATGTGATCACTTAGATCAGATTATACTCCTTGGAAAGAGTATGACATCTCTCCTCATCATGAGGTTTTGCCCATAGGGGAACAAGATGTTGGACTCTATGTTATCTCACATGGTTTATGTTGGTTAGAAGAACCTCCCTTCTAGAATAGTTTTTAAGAGAACTCCCTAAAGTTGTAAGCTTACAGCATAACATAAAGAATAACAGAAAAAGCTCTTAGAAAACTAAGTGTAAAGGCTCTCAACTTTATTCAGATTGTGCTTTACATAAAGATATTAGCTACAGACTTTAGCTTTTAGATTTCAGACATAGAAGTGAGTCCTTTCTACACTTAGACAGCATGATTTACAAACAAAACACTAGTACATCTTTTAGAACTAAATATTATGACTCAGTAGATTTACAAAGTATGATTTGTTATTCATGATTACAGAATTCAGTATTTCAGATATTCCAGCTTGTGTGAGTCATTTAAATTTTTCATGCATTACTTTACAAACTATGGTAATGAATGATATTATTGTTTTATGTATATATTTCACCCTTATATACTCAGTACATCCTTAAAGTATTGATCCACATGTATGTATATATTCTACATTGTCTCATAATGTAGGTTCAGGTGCTCAGTTCTGCAGTGTGAGTAATTTCAAGCATCTCCACCTACATCCTGATAGTTGGTGAGTCCTCATTGTTCGGGAACTTAGTTATTCAGATTTTCAGCTTTGATGGTTTAGTATTCTTTCCAGACGGTTCGAGTCAGCTGGGTGTTTATCCCAGTGGCTCTCTAATTATTAGTAGTAGAGGCTTGTTAGACTGCTAGATACAATTTAGACTTATAGTATTGACTTTCAGATATTATATTCATAATATTCTTAGTTAACTCAGACAATTCTCCATCTTTATAATGAATTTTATGTCTATATTTCCCTTATTATGAGATTCAGGTTTAGTAGAAGGTAAACAGGGTTAGCTTAAGGCTACTCATAGTCTTGAGCACCGTGTGACATCTCAAGACTAGGTTTTAGGGCATTACAAACTTGGTATCAGATTCTAAGGTATATAAGAGTCCTAAGGAGTCAGACAAGCTGTGTTACGTAGAGTCTTGATCATGTGTGTGAAGCATGCCACATTTATAAGCAAGAGACTATGAGACATTTTTAGGAAAACATCTCTTTCTTTCTTGATATATCATGATTATAGTATCTCTATCTACTTTTAACTCATGCCTTTTCATTACAGTTGAATATGCCTCCTCATCGAGCTAACGGCCGTAGAAATGACAACCAGCCATCCCAGCCTGCTGACCCTCTTAATGAGAATATTTCCCATGCTGAATTCAGGGGCTACCTTTTAGGCGTTGGCCAAAGCTGTGACTGCTAATATTCAGGGAAACTATCAGGCAGTAGTCCTACTTCAAAGGAATAGGGACTTAGCAGCAGCCAGAATTAGAGACTTCATGAGAATAAATTTGCTGGAGTTCTTTGGGCCAAAATTAGATGAAGACCCGCAGCTTTATTTAGATGAGGTAAAGAAGATCACCCAAATTATGCATATTTCTTAAGGGGGATAGTGTAGAGTTATCATACTATAGATTGAAGGATGTAGCGTATGATTGGGTGGTTTTGAGGAAGAATGGTAGAGGTGAGAATGCAGCCCTTATGAGTTGGCAGGTATTTCTAGATGCTTTTTTAGATAGGTTCTTTCCATGTGAAATGAGAGAAGCTAATATAGAGGAGTTTGTGAGCTTGAAGCAGGGCTCAATAATAGTGAAGGAGTACTTTCTTAAGTTCAATCAGTGGTCTAAGTATTCCCCTGATACGATGGTTGATCCTAGGGCAAGTATGAGTAAGTTTGTTACTGGTGTATCTAGCTTGGTAGTTAAAAAATGTAGTACTGCCATGCTTATTAAAGACATGGATCTTGATAGAATAATGATTCATGCTCAACAGATTGAGGCAGATAAGTTGAAGGGAAGAGGGAAGGGAAATAAGAGGGCTAGAACAGGATAGTTTGAGTATGCCAGGCTAGGTCTCAAGGGGGAAGCCGTTTGCAGTTTCAAAATTGTTCATCTATGCCAACACCATCTTCAGCTAGTGTTCCTGCTCCTAAAGCTACACAGGAGCAGTGGGGTAAGTCTTTTATGTCCAAATTTCAAAATAATATAAGTGGAAGACCCAGTTATCCTACGGTAAGAATCATCCTAGTGAGTGTTTAATGGGATAGAATGGTTGGTATGGTTGTGGTAAGTTGGGTCATGAAGTTAGAGAGTTTTCGCATACTAAGCAGGGGAACAGAGATGTTCATCCCCAGACTCAGGCTACTAGTGCACCAGTTTCCCTAGGTTGCCCAGTACCTCCTCAGGCATGTCATCCAGTACCGGTGGCAATCAGCGCTAGAATTGGTTTTATGCTTTACCATCCTATCAGAAGCAGGAGGATTCACCAGATGTTGTTACTGGTATGCTTCATGCCTTTCATCTTGATGTTTATGTGTTGTTAGACCCTGGGTCAAATTTCTCTTATGTGACCCCACTAATTGTAGTGAATTTTAAAATAAGTCCTGAAAAATCCGTGACCCCTTCTTGGTTTCTACCCCAGTGGGTGAGTCATTTTTTGCCAAACAGATCTATAGGAAGTGTCCTATCATTGTCCTTCATAAAATCATGATAGCATACCTAATAGAGTTAGATATGGTTGACTTTTATCTTGTTCTTGGTATGGATTGTCTCCATTCTTAGTATGCATCCATAGATTTTCACATTCGAGTGGTAAAGTTTCAGTTTCCAGATGAGCCAGTCTTTGAGTGGGGAGAAAATTCAGTGTCTCCCAAAAATCATTTCATATCCTCTCTTAAAGTTGTAAAGTTGATTTCCAAAGGGTGCATCTATCAACTAGTTTGAGTTAAAGACACTAAGTCTGAAACTTCGATAGTTCAGTCAGTTAGAGTAGTCAATGAGTTTCCTAATATCTTTCCTGAAGATTTGCCAGGGGTACCTCTCAATAGGGAAATAGAATTTGGTATTAACCTTCTTCTAGATACTCAGCCTATCTCTATTTCTCCATATGGTATGGCTCTAACTGAGATTAAAGAATTAAAATAGCATCTTAAATATCTCTTATATAAAGGCTCCATAAGGCCTAGTATTTCTCCATGGGGCACTTCCATCCAATTCGTGTGAAAGAAAAATGGTTCTTGACGAATGTGCATCAATATTCGTCAGTTGAATAAAGTCACAGTCAAAAACAAATATCCTCTTCCTAGAATTGATGACTTATTCAACCATCTCCAAGGTGCAAGTTATTTCTCTAAGATAGACCTTAGATCTAGTTATTATCAGCTTAAACTAAGGGAATGTGATATTCTGAAGATAGCTTTCAAAACTCATTGTAGTCATTTTGAGTTTCTAGTCATATCCTTCGGGCTAACAAATTCCCTAGCAAGCTTTATGGACTTGATAAACAGAGTGTTCAAACAGTATCTGGACATGTTTGTAATAGTCTTTATCGATGATATTCTTGTCTACTCTCGTAGTGATGATGATCATGCAGACTACCTTAGAATTGTATTGCAAACTTTTAGAGATCACTAGTTGTTCACCAAATTCAACAAATGTGAATTTTTGATAAGGTCAGTAGATTTCCTTGGTTATATTATTTCCAGTAAGGGTAATTGAGTTGATCCACAAAAGACAAAAACAGTAAGAAACTAGCCTAGACCTATTTTTCTGTTAGATATTAGGAGTTTCTTGGGTTTAGATCGCTATTACAGACTCTTTGTTAAGTGTTTTCTTCTATTGCGTCTCCCATGTCAAGATTTACTAAGAAGAAAGTAAAGTTTTAGTGGTTAGATTCCTGGGAGAAAAGTTTTCAGGAGTTGAAGACTCAACTCACTTCAGCCCTAGTTTTAGTGTTACCTGATAGTACAGATGGTTTAATTGTGTATTATGATGCCTCTAGAGTTGGTTTGGGTTATGTTTTGATACAAAGAGGTAAGGTCATAGCCTATGCCTCTAGATAGCTTAAGCCTCATGAAAAGAATTTCCCTACCCATGATCTTGATTTAGCTGCAGTTGTGTTTGTTTTGAAAATCTGGAGACACTATCTTTATGGGGTGCATATTGATATGTTTACAGATCATAAAATTTTGCAGTATATGTTTACTCAGAGGGAGTTAAGTCTTCATCAGAGAAGGTGGTTA
This sequence comes from Capsicum annuum, assembly GCF_002878395.1. Lineage (NCBI taxonomy): Eukaryota > Viridiplantae > Streptophyta > Magnoliopsida > Solanales > Solanaceae > Capsicum > Capsicum annuum. Next base: position 155,226,205 of record NC_061119.1, on the reverse strand, counting down.
GAATTGTTAAAAAAGTCTAACATGCATGTGTTGTATCATTCGGGCAAGGCCACTGTAGTGGCAGACGCCCTTAATAGATTGTCTATGGGCAGTGTTGCTCATGTGGATAATGATAAGAGAGAGTTAGTTTGGGAAGTTCACCGGTTATCTAGATTGGGTGTGAAATTGCTTGATTCAGTGGAAGGAAATGTTTGGGTTCAGAGTAGTTTCGAATCTTCTCTAGTTTTAGAAGTAAAAGAGAAGCAAGATAAGGATTCTAGATTGGTCAAACTGAAGGAGTTAGTTAAGGACCAAAAGGTAGAGCTTTTCTCCCAATTGGGAGATAATGTATTGAGATACCAGAGTAGATTGTGAGTGTCATGTGTTTATGATTTGAGACAATGGATTATGGTGGAAGCGCATGGTCTGCGTTATTCTATTCATTTAGGTGCTACAAAGATGTACCACGACTTGCAAAAAATCTATTGGTGGAGTAGTATGAAGAAAGATATAACAAAATTTGTATCCAAGTGTCCAACTTATCAATAGGTTAAGGTAGAGCACCAAAGACCTAGTGGCGCTTTGCAGGAGTTTAGTATCCCCACTTAGAATTGGGAAGATGTGAATATGGACTTTGTGACTGGATTACCCCATTCGCATCGTCAGCATGATTCAATTTGGGTGATAGTAGACAGGTTGACTAAGTCAGCACATTTTTTACCAGTTTATACGTCCTACATAATTGAAGATTATGCTAAGTTGTATATCAGAGAGTTAGTCAGGTTGCATGGAGTTCCTTTATTTATCATCTCTGATAGGGGTACTCAGTTTACCTCTCAGTTTTGGAAAGCCTTTCAGAAGGGACTTGGTACCCAAGTTTATCTTAGTTCAGCCATTTCATCCACAGACAGATAGTCAGGCAGAGAAGACCATTCATACTTTAGAGGACATGTTGAGGGCATGTGTTCTTGATTTCAAAGGCAGTTGGGATGACCTTTTGCCATTGATTGAGTTCTCTTATAATAGTAGTTACTATGCTAGTATTTGGATGGCTCCATTTGAAGCTCTTTATGAGCAGAGATGTAGTTGGTTGGTTCGAAGTGGGTGAGGCCTCTTTTATTAGGCTATACATGGTGTTTGAAGCCATGGAGAAAGTTCAGTTGATTAGATAAAGATTATAAGTAGCCCAGAGTCATCAGAAATCTTATGCAGACGTAAGAAGAAGAGATCTTGAGTTTGAGGTTGATGACCTTGTGTATTTGAAAGTTTTACCCACGAAGAGGGTAAAGAGATTTGGACAAATGGGGAAGCTTAGTTCCCGATATGTAGGCCCTTTTCGGATTTTGAGTCCTGTTGGGAAGGTGGCGTATGAGCTAGAGCTACCCGCTGATTTATCATCAGTTCATCTAGTGTTTCATGTTTCCTTGATGAAGAAGTCCATTGATGATTCAGCTATTGTAGTTCCTCTAGAAAGTATAGATATACAGAATAGCCTCTCATACGAAGAACTTCCAGTAGAGATTCTTGACCGTTAGATTCGTAGAATAAGGAACAAAAAAGTTCCCTTGGTCAAAGTTCTATGGAGAAATCAGTTCGTTGAGGGTGCTACTTGGGAAGTAGAAGCAGACATGCGTACCAAGTATCCTCATCTCTTTTCCACAAACTCAGATTTAGCTGAAGGTAATAGTCTTCCTTTATTTAGTTCTTTTCCGGTCTTAGATTCAGCCATAAAGCTATTTTCATGTAAATTCATGCACTCGCAGATCAGTTCAATAGCTTCGTAAGTTTTAGATTCAGACATGGAATATATTTCAGTTGTGTATGATAGCTTTTAGCCACAAAATTGTCAGTATATTTAGATTTATGAGCTACATTTGAGAATGAATGTTCCCAAGGGGGAGATATTGTAATACCTTATACTTTTCCTAGCTTAATTTAGCCCTTAGAATGTTAAAGAATAGCTTCAAAAATGGATAACTTTTGTTACACATAGAATTCTCCATATTTAGACCCTCCATTGTGTGGGAAATTGAATTAGCTTTCCATCAATACCAAATTCGCCTAAATTCGATATTCAGTTGATAATTTATGGTGTTTTTAGTAAAGTAGTGTGCTATTTAGACAAGCACCACATCGCGGTGAAGGTTTAATTTGCATTCATCAAAATCCAGTCGACCTTCGTGATTGCCCCACATCGCGTTAAAGTCCCAGGTCCCAATTGTCAACTTCCAGTGGCACACCGTGATGGTGGTGCATCACGGTGATAGCCAAAATAGGGTTCGTCCCTTTTCCAGAGGCTCACTGCGATAGGCCATGTTTCGGTGATGGCCAATTTCCTAGTGTCCTCTTCTAGTGAGCCACCATTATAATGGCGCATCGCGGTGGCATATAAAATTGGGAATTTCTCTTTTATTTCAAATAACACCCTATACTTTTATGTAGCTTAAATTCAACCCAAATCCGACATCCAAGCGAAGAGTTAGAGCAATTTTAGTAAGACATTGTACCACCTAAGCCATCAGCGCATTGTGGAACCAGGAAAAATGGCAATTGTCAAAAATAGTGAGCCTCCGCGAAGGCTCAATTTCAGAATTGTCCTTTTCTAGTGTTCTGATGCGATACCATTGCGTCACAGTGAGCTTCCAGGTCGCGTTCAAGGTGGCAACGCGATTGTACCGCATTGCGCCACCATACAATTTTCCAATCATCATTTTCTAGTGGCCTAGCGCGATAGTGGCGCGTCGCGCCAGGGGTCTAGATCGGGAAAATTTTACGAAAAATTAAAGTTGCACCCAAGGTTAAAACAATCTTTTTCCATGATTTTATTCTACCTAGATATGGGATTTAAGCCCTAAAAATATGTAAAATCCTTCATTATTCACTTTTCCCCAAAATGAAAAGGTAGTTCTCTCTCAAGAAAACAAACCCTAGCTCTCAAGAATTAAGGTCAATCCCAAGAATTTCTTCAAGAACTTCAAGAATCTCACAAATTAAGGTATGTTAGATGCTCATCTATGGGTCCCTTCCACCCATAGAGTCAAAGAATCCATTTTTAAAACTTCAAGAATTATGATTCATGATTTATATGTATGAAATTGAATTGTGTTCATGTTTTGACATTTATTGAGTTTCAATCCAACATTAATGGTAGATTCAATGAAGTTGTATAGCATTTATGCTGAATTGAGTAATCCCCATGTTATAATCCATGAATTTGCAAGTTGATTCTTGTATCCATGTTAACCATAAATGTTTATGATCTAATGAACCAAGTATGCTTTCCATGTGTTTGATAAATTGTCTATGAGAATGAAATAATGACATTATAGCATGCTAACATGTAATCCTCATTTATGTACAAGTTAATGCATCACAAGTGTTTGATAAAATGTCTCTATGAATGAATTATGACCAAGTGAACATTGTTATGTTATTCAAGATTATGCTTTGCTTTACTTTTCATGTTATCGAGTCCTAGGGGAATTTAATACCCAATAATCTAGCTGTTATTTAGAGCCAGTGTTAGTTATAGAATAGTATCAGTTATGTCACCATTAGTAGTACTCTCAGTCCATTACATAACTCAGTAGAATGCAGTCAGTTATAGAACTTAGGAAAACTCAGTAATCTCAGTATTAGTCCCGTCCAGCTGAGTGTACTCAGTTCAGTGTCTTTCAATTTAGAGTAGGATTCAGCACCGAGTGAGCCTAGGGATGGAGGTACACCTGTTAGTTAAGACTGGGTCCTAGAAGCAATCCCTAAGCTCTAGAACTACGTAGCTAGCGTAGGTTATGAGATGTCACCCGTTAGATAGGACTAACATACTTAGGGATCACCCGCTAGATTAGGACTGACTCCACAGCAGTTGTCTTTACCCATGGCAGGGTACTGACACCCTTCCAATTGGGGTTATAAATTGGACCCCAGCTCAGTTATCTTTTGTTATTTGGGGCATGTCGGTTAGATGATTACCTTCCATAGTTTTAGTTTCAGTCTTCAGTTTAGAACTCAGCTCAATTTTACAGAATCAAGATTGTCAGACACAGTCAATCAGTATCAGTAATTCAGTTATCAATAATTTCATATATCAGTTATACAGTTATCAGAACTCAGTACTTAGCTTCAAAAAAGTTCAGTTATAGTATACACATACTCTTATATTCAGTTACTCTATATTATTTAGTCAGTTATTGTTCATATATATGAACCTTTGCATTCAGCCTTACCTCATCTAGCATACCAGTACATTCCCACATACTGATGCATACTTTCCTGTGATATGATGTTTCATATTATAGGTTTGGATGCTCAGGTTCCCAACCAGGCATAGTAGATTTAGATTCAAGCAACAGCAGCATATTTAGCAGTGAGTCCTCATCATTCAAAGACATTCTGTTATTTCATTATCTCAGTAGACTCAGTATTTTAGTAGATGGAGTTAGTTGGGGGATTGTCCCGTCAACTCTTATTTCAAACAGATTCAGTTAGAGGCTTTTCAAACTAGATTTCCAAATAGTATTCAGTTTTATAGATGTTATATTTTATCAGTATTTTAGATGTTTTGAACCTTATGGCATTTCAGCCTATAATTCCATATTTATTTTAGTACTATTGTTCAGTGCTCATAGCAGATATCATTCATGGGTTAGCTTGTAGTTCTTTGGGGTTTTAAGAACTATGTAACGACTAGGGGGTAGTCCCAGTCGTTACATTTCAATTTCGATTAAAAGGTTAAAAAGGCCAATTTGGTTAAATCCCAATCCCCAATTCGTCAAAACAAAGAATTGGGCCTATTCTAAGCTCTTTATGCTTATTTTCATCTATTTTCTCTCAAAGAAAAGACCTAGACCTCTAAACTTAAGCTCCAAAAAATAAAATTTCCTCCATTGTTTCTCTAAGAAAACTCAAAATTAAAGATTCCCAAATCAAGATTTCATCTCCAAAAGAACAAATAGAGATTCAAGTTGAAGATTTCTTAGAGATTTCATCAATTAAGCTATGTGGGGTTTATAAATAAGGATCCTCTTTCATCCTTGTGCCCAAAACTAGCTTTAAACTACAAATTTACATAATTTTCTATGAAATTACATGAGATTTGAATTAGGGTTCATACCCAATGTTGTTATTTGCAAGATTATAAGTTTTTAAGAGATTTTAAAGTTGAATTGCATGACTATTTTCAAATTTTCATGCCTATGGAAGTAAATTTCAGATTTTGAATTGAATTATCATTATTCTCAATATCAAGCATGAACTTTTGATGTTTTGACATGAACTTTTGATGTTTTGACATGAACTTGATGCATAGTTTATTAAGCCCAAGATTATATGTTGATATTTCCATAAAGAAGATGCTTTAAGAATCCTATGATTAGATTATTTACAAATTTTCAACAAAGCTTTGATCTTTTGATCCTATGATAAGATTTGGAATCCATCTGACAGATATATTACAGATTTTAGAAATCAAAATAGTTTATTCACAGATTGAATCAGATAAATGCATAATTGATTTTCTAATAACCCTTATGCTAGCTTTTAAAGTGGATTTCTAACAGAATGAGTATATAGATTAAAAAGGAAGAAGTATTTAAAATCGAGTTGGAAGTATGGGATTAGCGTGCCCTATCTTCCACAGAATTATTAGCCAATACAGGTACAGATTATCAGATTATACCCTTTCTATATGGATGACAGATACAGATGTGATCACTTATATTAGGTTATACTCCTTTGTAAAAGTAAGACACTTCTTCCCATCGTGAGGCTTTCCCTATAGGGGAACAAGACATTGGACTCTATATTATCTCACATGGTTTATGTTGGTTAGAAGAACCTCTTTTGCAGAATAGTTTTTAAGAGAATTCCCTAAAATTTTAAGCTTACAGCATAACAGAAAAGAATAACAGAAAGTGTAAAGGCTCACAGCTTTATTCAGATTATGCTTTACATAAAGATATTAGCTACAAACTTCAGCTTTTAGATTTCAGACATAGAAGTGAGTCCTTTCTACACTTAGACAGTATGTTTTACATACAAAACACTAGTATAACTTTTAAAACTAAATGTTATGACTCAGTAGATTTATAAAGTATGATTTGTTATTCATGATTACAGATTTTAGTATTTTAGATATTCCAGCTTGTGTGAGTTATTCACATTTAGCATGTATTATTTTATAAACTATGATGATGAATGATATTATTGTTTTACGTATGCATTTCACCCTCATATACTCAGAACATCCTCAAAGTACTGATCCACATATACGTCGATGTGCTACATTGTCTTATAATGTAGGTTAAGATGCTTAATTCTAGTAGCGTGAGTAATTTTGAGCATCTCTACCTACATCTCAATAGTTGGTGAGTCCTCATAGTTCAGGAACGTAGTTACTTATATTTTCAACTTAGATGATTTAGTATTCTTTCCAAACAATTTGAGTCAGCTGGGGGTTTGTCCCAATGGCTCTCTAGTTATTAGTAGTAGAGGCTTATCTGACTACTAGATACGATTCAAACTTACAGTATTTGTTTTTCTTTCATTATATTTAGATTATTCTTAGTTAACTCAGATAGTTTTTCATATTTAGCATGACTTTTATGTCTATATTTCCGATATTATGGATTTAGATTTACTAAAAGGCAAACAGGGTTAGCTTAAGTCTACTCGTAGCCTTGAGTATCGTGTGACATCCTGATACCAGGTTTTGGGGCATTACACAGACGCTCTTAGTAGACTGTCTATGGGCAGTGTTGCTCGTGTGGAGAATAATGAGAGAGAACTAGTTTGAGAATTTCACCGATTAGCTAGATTGGGTATGAGGTTGGTTGACTCAGCTAAGGGGAATGTTTGAGTTATGAAGAGTTTAGAATCTTCTCTAGTTTCTAAAGTGAAAGAGAAGTAGGATAGGGATTCTAGTTTGGTCAAACTGAAAGGGTCAGTTAAAGACCAAAAGGTAGAGGTTTTCTCCCAAGAGGGAGATGTATGTTGAAGTACTAGAGTAGATTGAGAGTTCCATGTGTTAATGATTTGAGCCAAAGAATTATGGAAGAAGCGCATGGTGCGCATTACTCCATTCATCCAGGAGCCACCAAGATGTATCGCGACTTACGGGAAGTCTATTGGTGAAGTGATATGAAGAAAGATATAGTTGAATTTGTATCCAAGTGTGCAACTTATTAACAGGTTAAGGTAGAGCACCAAAGACTTAGTGGCATATTACAGGAGTTTGGTATTCCCACTTTGAAATGGGAAGAGGTGAATATGGACTTTGTGACTGGATTACCCCATTTGCATTAGCAGCATGATTTGATTTGGGTTATAGTAGAGAGATTGACCAAATCAGCTCACTTATTACTAGTTCACATGTCCTACACAGCTAAGGATTATGCTAAGCTGTATATTTAAGAGTTGGTTAGATTGTATGGAGTTCCATTGTCCATCATCTCAGATAGGGGTACTCAGTTTACCTCTTATTTTTGGAAAGCCTTTCAGAAGGGTCTTGGTACCCAAGTTCATCTTAGTTCATCTTTTTACCCAGAGATAGATGGTTAGGCAGAGAGGACCATTCAAACTTTAGAGGATATGTTGAGGACATGTGTTCTTGATTTCAAAGGCAGTTGGGATGAACACATTCCATTGATTGAGTTTGACTACAACAATAGTTACTATTCTAGCATCCAGATGGCCCCATCTAAAGCTCTTTATGGGCGAAGCTGTAGGTCACTAGTCAGTTGGTCTGAAGTGGGTGAGGCTTCTTTGATTGGTCAAGACATGGTGTTTGAAGCCATGGAGAAAGTTCAGTTGATTCGAGAGAGATTGAAAGTATCTCAGAATCATCAGAAATCTGATGCAAACGTAAAAAAGAGAGATCTTGAGTTTGAGATTAATAATCTTATTTATTTGAAGGTTTCACCTATGAAGGAGGTAAAGATATTTGGTAAAAAGGGGAAACTTAGTCCCTGGTTATAGGTCCCTACAGAATTTTGAGTCGTGTAGAGAAGGTAGGGTATGAGCTTGAGTTACCCTCAGACTTGTCATCAGTTCACCCAGTGTTCCATGTATCCTTATTGAAGAAGTGCATGGACTATTCAACTGTTATAGTCCCTCTAGAAAGCACAGATATTTAGAATAGTCTCTTGTACGAAGAGCTTCCAGCAAAGATTCTTGATCAACAAATTCGTAGACTAAGGAACAAAAAAGTTCCCTTAGTCAAAGTTCTGTGGTGAAATCAGTCTGTTGAGGGTGCCACTTAGGAAGCAAAAGAAGACATGCGAACCAAGTACCCTCTCTTCTTCTCTACAAACTTAGATTCAGTCAAAGGTAACAGTCTTTCTTAACTCAGTTCATTCCCAGTCTCAGTTTCTTCCATATGGTTATCTTTCTGTCATTTCATGCACTCACAGATTATTTCAGTAGCTCATCATATTTTAGATTCAATCATATAGTTTTGGTTCCAGTAGTGCATGCCAGTATAAAGTCTCATTTCTCCAGTATCTTTACTTTAACTAGTCTCATTCAAAGACGAATGTTCTCAAAGAGGAGATATTGTAATGCCCCATATTCTTTCTAGTTCAATTCAGCTCAAGGGGAGATATTGTAATACCCCATATTCTTTCTAGTTTAGTTCAGCTCAAAAGAGGCACATTAGAGACTTAGGACCTGAAATTTTAGCTAAGTGTTGAAGATTTAGTCTCATTTTTGACCTTTAAACTTTGACGACTTTATTCTTGACTTTTCTGACCTTGGAATGTCAATTTTAAAGTTGTTTCATGATTAGGGTAGTCCCATAGTACCTCCGGGGTAAGTTTTGGAATTTTTGGAGAAGGATTGAGGTATGTTTGATTGGCCAAGATAGAACCTCAATGCAATATCGCTGCACCACATAGATGGCTGGGTCAATGTAGATGAGTGCTTCATTGATCGCGTCGGTACCCAATTTTTATGTGCTAAATGATGAGTTATAAGGGGCATCTTAGTCATTTACCCTTACCCAAATCCGCCCAAAACACACAATTTTAGCCTTAAATAACATAGATGCTTCATTATTCATCTTTTTCTTCTCCAAGAATAAAAGCCTAGCTCCAAGAATCAAGAACAATTTAATAACTCCTACTCCAAGAAAGCTTATAATCAAAATTTATGGGTTCAAGAACTTCAAGGAGAAGTTGTAAGAACACCATTAGAGAGTCAAAGTTTCAAGCTTTTACATTCAATTTATCAAGAAAGGTATGTGGAGTTATGAACAAGGATCCTCTGTTATCCTTGAGCCCAAAACTAGTTTTTAAAGTTGAAAGTACATGAATTATATGATTTACAGTTTAGGTTCATACCCAATTATCATTATTTGAAGATGTTGATGTTACAAGTGATTAAATGTTAAATTACATCTCTACTTTTGCATGTTTATGTATGTGAAGTGATTTATATGTCTTGAGAGTTGAATTTCACTATCTGGACTAGAATTATGCAAGAATTTCAAGATTTTAATTATTGAGCATGGCTTTATGATAATTTGACATGAGTTTGATCATGGATTTTAAGCCCTAAGTATGAGTATTGATATTTCAAGAAGATGATGCCTTTAAGCATCCCATGATTAGTTTACATTCAGATTTTTTAGAAAAAATTTGATCTTTTGATTCTCAGTTAAGATATGGAATCCACTTCATAGTTTTGATTACAGTTTAAAGTAAATAGATGCATAATAGGTTTTCATTATAAACCCTTCTGCTAGTTTTAAAGTGGATTTCCTACAGATCAAGCATACATATTTAAAGGGAGTAGTATTTAGCACCGAGTTGGGTATGGTTACATGCCCCAGAACTATGAGCCAACATAGGTATAGATTATTCAGATTATTCCTATTTCTATATGGATTATAGTCATAGATGTGATCACTTATATTAGGTTATACTCCTTGGCAAGAGTATGACACCTCTCGCCAATATGACGTTTTTTCATAAGGAAACTAGACGTTGGACACTATGATAGCTCACATAGTGTATATCGGTTAGAAGAACCTCCCTAATAGTAAAGCTTTACAGAACAGTTTTTAAAATAATTCCCTATAGAACAGAGTAATTGTAATAGAAAAGAGCAATAGAAAAGTTTTTAGAAACTAAGCGTAAAGGCTTACAATTTTAATCAGATATTTTTTTACATAAGTCATTAGCTATGAGATTTCAATTTTTAGTTTACATATACAAAGGTGAGTCCCTTTACACTTAGCTTAAATGATTTGAAAATGGACTTTACTCGGTCCTACTTCACTAGCAGAAAGAGTAAAAGTACAGTTTTCAGAACTAAATGTTATGACTCACTAGATTTATGCAGTATGTTTTTCTATTCATGGTTATGATTTCCTTCAGTTTTTTAGATATTTCAGCTTATGTGAGTCATCTACATTTAGCATGCATATTTGATGAATTTTGATAAAATTGAGATATTATTTCTACTTATGCATTCACCCCCACATGCTCAGTACATTCCAAAAGTACTGATCCATATATATGTCTGTGTTCTACATTGTATTATAATGTAGGTTCAGGTGCTCAGTTCCAGCAGCGTGATAGATCATGAGAATATCTATCTTCATCCCAATAGTGGTGAGTCCTCATAGTTCAGGGACCCAGTTATTCAGATTTTTAGCTTCCCAGATTAGTCTACTCAGTTATGTTAGACAGTTCAAGTCAGCTGGGGGTCTGTCCTAGTGACTCTCTAGTGGTAGCATTAGAGGCTTGTCTGACTATTAGATACATTTCAAATTTTCAGTGTTAGTTCTTCGGATTTTCTTAGTTAAGTATTTTCCGACATTATCTGCAGATAAACTAAGTCCAGTTCAGATAATATTTCAGTATTTTCTTGGACCGCATTCTTATATTACCTATTTGAGTCATTAGAATGAGTAACGGGCTTTCATGGTTAGCTTGGGACTACTTGTAGTTTGGAGCATCGTGTGGCATCCTGGAACCCATTTTCGCGGCGTTACATCTTTATGGTGGAGTGGATTCTTATCATTCTTGAAATAAGGACAAATTAATTTAAGGATGAAGGACTTGGATCAAGAAGTTTATCAACGAATTACTATGAAATTGAAGAACAGAAGCACGAAAAAAATCAATCTCAAAAAAAAGTAAAAAAAAATTACTTATGTTGCTTAATTTGAGGAATCAAAGAAAGAATTTGATGATTTAAACTATTTAAGAAGTAATTAAATATGTTTACTCGCTAAATAGTTGAGAAATCGAAGGAAAAAGTGTAAAAAAAAATTATGGAGTTTGGACACTTAAAAAAAAATTGGGGTCCCAATACTTGGGACCTTTACAAAAAAAAACTAATTGTTAAAGTATGCAGCAAATTGGCCTCTAAAGTTGAGGCCCGCTGGTTGTCAGGAACTGGGGAATTGTCGACCGCTACTAACGTGGCACGGAAGGTCCCTTCTTTCACATTGGTGTATATATGGTGCTGACGTGGTGAGGGTTGACTGGTCAACTACTGATGTGGAATTTAATTTATTTTTTTCAAATATTTCTCTTTTCAAAATACCACAAATAGCACCAGTAATACTTTGACCTTAAAATTTTTGGATCAAATTGTATTTTCCTATCTTCTTCTTTAAGAACAAGATGAACAAACTCAAGCACACCAACAAAAATCTCAATCATCACTTCATCATAACCTCATCATTTTTTCTTCAAATTTCATGAAATTTTCACCCCACGTATTTTTTTCAACACCACAAATGCACCGCACTAATTTTTGACCTTCAAAATGAAGCCAAAGTTTTAAAGCTCAAAAATCTTTCAATGATATCTTCAAATCTACACCTTCAAATCATGTGATATTTAAGATTTTGGTGCAAAAACACTAGAGAATCAAGAACTAGTGTCAAAACAACAAATCAATATTTAAAAGTTTGAATTTCTAGGGGATTTTTGAAAGATTTTTTTGTTGAATTTTTTAAGAGATCAAAATCCCAAGATAAAGATTTATTGAAACAAACCTTAACCTAGACTCTTGATATCAAAATAATAAGAATCAAATAGAGAAGAACAAAAAGAAAAAGGAAAAAAAAGAAGGATATGTAGATTAATATCTAAGTACTAATATTATGGAAAATAAGACACTTGATACCCTCACCTCACAAATTATTTCAATACTTAAACATAAGCCCTAGCTTGAACAATAACTGAAACAAGAACCACAAATCGATAATTCTTTGATTAATCAAGTCAAATTTACCAACAATTCCAAGATCAACATTAATTAATTCATCAGTTATACTAATTACTTCACTAATTTCCTTGATCAACACTAATTAAATTTTTTATACATTATATGTGAATCAATTTTTGCTCCATCTTATGATATATATCAATTTTATACATATATAAAATTTTATCTCTATTCTGTATTTAATATACTTTTTATATGCATTGTTTGGTACTGTATGTATATATGTATTTATCCATTACTGCATACTGAATGATGTATATCTTATTTGTATTGTATGTGTGTATATGTATTTATACATTACTGAGTACTGAATGATGGATATCGTATTTGTATTGTATGTATATTTGGTACTGTATATATGTATGGTTTATATGTGTGTATATGTATATATCCACTACTGGTACTAACTCTATAAATCATTTTGTATTATGTGTATTTTTTTGGTACTTGATGTATATTTTGTATTGGTTACATTATATTCATATGATATTTTATATATGGAAAATGTAAAATATTATGTTAGGAAACTTCCTTCAAAATCACCCCACAAGTGTTGTTACTCCAACAATAGTATAATAGTGGATTTGCAGGACAAAATTTATGTTGAGCAATTTGAAAAGTTTTGCAAGACGTCTTTTGGGATCTATATATGTATGCATGAGTGTTCTGTTCAAGCACTACTAGTTAGGTAGGGCTGGGCATATTTTGGTTTAAATCGAAAAAACCAAAAAACCAAACCAAAATTTTAATTGCGATTTGGTTTTTCAGTTTTTTGGATTGGTTTTGATTTTCAATTTTTGAAATTTGGTTAAACGATTTGGCTTTTCGTTTTTCAAAAAAATAATTTGGATAAACTAATTAACCAAAATTCTATAAATAATTAATAATATATATTTTATTATATATATATAATATTTAATATATAATAATATAATATAAATATACAATAGCAACCCTAATAACTAATAAGTAATAGTACATCACATACAACTAACAGCATACATTAGTCCAATAGTTGAACAATCGATCGAACCATAAACCGCCGGCGAGATCATCGTCTGTACAACAACACCAGAGTCGGCGACCAGATGACCATTGTGGGTTGCAGCTTGTAGTGCTGACTGTGATCTTTTCGGCAGTGACCACTCTTATGAGTTCCGACTGTTTATGCAAACTTATGCATAATGAAGTTATATGTTATGTTAAACTTATGGTTATATCAATTTAGTTTCATCCATGTTGAGTTATTTATATCTGAGAATGAAAAATAGTTATGAAATATTTTTTAAAAAAAAATTATTAATTTTAAATGTTCAGTCATAACAAAGAGAGGTTCACTACTTTAATATTCAAAATCAAAATAAAAATTCAAAATAACCAAACTAATTTGTAGAAATCGAATCAAACCGAGTTTATTTCGGTTTGGTTATAGTTGTCATTTTTGTCAATCCAAAAATTGAAAAACTGAACCGATATTAAACCATCAAATCGAACAAACAGAATGCCCAGCCCTATAGTTAGGTACTTTATGTCTCTGGGGTTAGAAGATATTTCCAAAGATGCTCTATTGATATATATAAATAAATCCCTACTTATTTCACGCTTAGAAAATTTGCAATTATAATAGGGTTAAATTCTTTTGGTAATTAGATGAATTTGTAATAGAAAATAAAGAGCCTAACAAGATTATTTCACGGTATTTTGGAGGTCAAAAAGTTGTTAAGAAAGTAGTTTTGGTCAATTGCTTTGACAACCAGGAGTGGAGTGAGGGTAATGATAATGATGTTGTCAAGATAGCTTTGTTGTATTTCATTAATACATACAATTTTTTTGGCAAGAAGAATTGTGTATCAGTCCATAAGCTTAATTTTTATTTGGTTAAGGATGGTCAGTACAAGGATTACCCATGGGGTAAAAAATATTTTTAAGGACTTGGAAAAATATTAACAGTATTATAGGATCCATGGTATGCCACTTACTATGGAAGTTTGGCTTTATGAGTGATGCTTTATTGTTGATCCAAAAATTGCTATCAAACATGCTAACAGAATCCCAAATTGCAAAATGATAAGACCACTGACAACCGTCCTCAATTCAAGGCTTTCATCAAAGGCATTTTAGCTGATGTTGATAATCTGATAACTATGAATGTATTCTTACATTCTTTCAACTACAATTTACATATATTCAAAATACGCTAATTTTTTATTATTTTCTAATTTTATACACGAATAGAACACCCATTTTAAGGGAACTGCAATTTTATGATTGCCTTCAGAAGATGCAGTAGCAGATACAACCTCACACAATATGTCTTCAAATGATGATTCTCAAGATGCTCCCCCAACTATAGTAAAGACAAAGGAAAAAAATTTGGTGTTGTATCTTCTCCATTCTGTAAGAAACAAAAAAAAGTAAAGTCTGCACCTTTACCTTCAAATATTTCTACCAGATCATCCTCAAGAAATACACCAACAAAACTAAAACCCCCTGAAACTTTAAAAAAAAAAAGCCCTCCCATTTCTATTTAAAAAGCCTCACCAAACAAGAGATCATTATCTCCTATTGCAAAAATCAGACAAAGAATATTGTGACTCAAAAGACTGTTCCTCGAAGGACTTTTTCTAAGCAGCCGCCATCCTACAGATAAAAAAATATGTGGTCAAGCCTATTGTTAAACCAAATCATTCAATATCCCCACAAATGTACCTTATAGTAGCAAGTCATATGAAGAATCCAATTTGGCTAAACAATTAGCCATTTTTCAATAATCGGTACATACAATTTTAATTTTCTTGAAAACTTTTCTACCTTTTTTCACATATTCCTTCTTGATACTCCATCCATTCAAAAAGAATGACCTACTTTGACTTGGCGCAAAGTTTAAGAAAATAAAGAATACTTTTGAATCTTGTGGCCTTAAATTAAAGTTGTGTTAAATTTATCAAAATGCCCTTTAATCTTGTGGTCCTAAACATGCCATGTGGAAAGTTAAAATTAAATTATTGTCAAAAAAGGAAAGGAGTCATTCTTTTTAAAACAGACTAAAAAGGAAAGTAGGTCATTCTTTTTTAAACAGAGGGAGTATTTGTTTTAAAGGTGAAGATCAAGATCGATGATTTGTGTAATTTGATAAGCGACAACTTCAAAAGTGTTATGAAAGTTATCAAAGCAAACAACACTGTTGAAAATGTATTTATAACAACATTTACTTTCATTATTGTATATATTTAAATATAGTGTATATACTAGTATAATAAATTTCATTGACGGGATTTTAATGCTGAAGTTGCAGCTGATATACCTACGTTTTCTCAACCATCACTTCAAGATATTAGCGTTGCTCATTCTCGTAATCCAAATTAGCGTGATACTTCTACCATCGAGCTACAACAGGTACCAATGTATAACTGTATTTCAAATTATATAACTACATACATATGCAATGTATTAATATTTATGTATGTTTTTATTTATGTATTTATTATCTAAAAAAATGCATGAAGTATAAATTAGCCCATCATATTTTGTTATTTAGACGAATGATGACATACAATTTAATAAAGTGTCAAAGAAAAAAGAGGTATATTCATATTAATGTATAACTTTTTTAGACACATTGTATTCATATTTTTATATGACATAGTGTATTCTATAATTTTAGATAATTGAAGAAAATTCTCCTCAAATAGATGTCAAAATGTTGATCAAAATATAGGTTTTTCTTTCTCTGTGCATGCCAGCAAATATAAAAGTGATGAACAAGTGATTGAGGTTGATGGTGTAACTATATTAGGGCCTTAGACTGAATCAAAAAGACCTATAGTTAGGCTGAAGTGGACTTACAACAAAAAGGGCCTATGATCGTCTCCTACTTGACTATTTAGACCTACGTAAAAGCAACTGGGCAAGTTCTAGATTCCTCTACACCAGGAACTCAGTAATACCTCACGCACACATGCGCATGGTTACGTTGCTAAGTACTACTTATCCATTTATGAAACTATTTACCTTAATTTTTTTATTCGTAATCCTAATTCCATTATCAGAGTCACAACGGTTTCACACACATATACATCACACAGCATAAAAAATTTAGGAGGGGTTTCAACTTTTGAACACAATTTCATCAAACACAAACACTCAGCATAGTGTTCCCAAATTTCTAAATTAGAACAAAAATCACAATTTATTACAAATATTTTCAAAATCTATTAAAAATCAATAAAAACAATTTTTTACCATAGGTGCCAATTTTCTCCCTATCTCAGCACCTTGTCAGCATCGAATTTGCAAGTCATAATAGACTTTTAGCTACTTAAATTATTTTTAGCTACTTCTAGAAATTTGGAAAAAGATATACCCCCACCCTCAATTGAAAGTCCTTCCACTGTCCCTAGTGCTAAAAAAATGTAAAGTAAGGATGAAAGGTCATACCTAGATACTCAAGGCGCCGGGTCAACAATATCAGCGTGTGGGCCCTCAAATCTGGTCCCACTATCATCAGTAATTATCTCATCAACTATTGAGACTAAATCATCAAAATAGTTGGGGGCACAACACTGTCCCGTTTTGCATCAATAACAGGTGGTCTCGAACCACCAGCTCTAGCGTCCATCTCACGGACCCTCGTTTCCCAATCCTACTCATCTTGAAGACAGTCTGCCTTAGCTTTATTCATAGCCTCTTTCTCCTCGCACCTTTTTTTCTTTTTTACTCTTGTTTAATCTCGGGTTATCTCAACTTTTGGCTCCAAAATAGCCTAACTATTAGGAATATGGACAGTGGGCACCACTATCTTAATCACGAGCTCTGAAATCACCGGTCTATCATACAACTCAAATACCATCTTCTTGATTTTAGCAACTTTCAATCTGATCCCAGTAATATCAATCGTCTGCCCGCTACTAAACTATCGAGTAATCCTCGACTTAAATTTATCAAGCCGCCCTTGGACCCGTCTGTCCTGGTTCATAAACTGCGTACAAGCCAGGGATTCTTAGCCTCCAGTGAGGCTAGTATAGTCATGGCCTCCACCATATCGCCTGCAAAATCATGATAAGTCCAGAAGGCATACCTCATGGCCTGGGTGGCATAGACTGTACTGGAGGTAGATCACTAAATGTACCTGTCACATCGGTCTAAGTAGTCTCTGTCTGTCCAACTATCTCAGCTCCCTCGATAGTCCATGTCGAAATATATCAGCCATCAATTCTGCTGCTTACCTAGCCTGTTGGGCCAAAGGGTTGGCTGCATCTTTAATCAGGCCTAAGTTAGTGGTGTTTGTGGTCTCTAACACCTAATTGATACCTGGTAGTTCTTGTACTCCCGCAGCCAGGCATATCTATGTGATCTTGCAATTATATGACAAGAGAGACTTCTCACCTCCTATAGCTCGGTCTCTCAACTTTTGAGTTAAGAACTCACCAATATCAAAATAGTAATCGGCTATGAACCCGACTATCATAGCTTCCCAGACTGGGGTTAGAACATTATCTCCCATGTTTGGATAAAACCTATGTCAGGCCAATGTCCACCATGCCTTACCCTCAAAGTTAAGGGAATTCTTTTTAATCTTCCGGGAGACCACCCTTGGGCCTCCAACTACCCATACAGTGTTTTGCCCGTTCAAAGCTATTTGCTCCACAATCCATCTAAATAACTCCATCTTCTCCTCAGAACCTAGCATCTTTTAAGTTATTTTTCTCATTTCTTCTATCTGATAATCCATCTCCTTAGTGTTTGTCAAAGGTTGATACTCTAATTCATACAAGAACCAACCAATAGTATGCGAAAAATGGTCTACTCATACTCCCTAAATAGCAAGTAAAGCAATAGGCTCACCACTCTTTCACAATTGTCCTTGTGGATATTATCTTTGAAGTTCACCTTTCTAGTCTGCGTAAATTTCTCGTACCAGTACCTCGCTATATTTTTCAAGTACTTTCAAAACCATATGCCTAAAGCACTTCTCATACCTGGGGATCTACGACATCCCAGTAGTCATCAATTTTCACTCTAGATATATCATCCTCAACCCACTGTTAAAAGTATCTTGCATACTGGGTTACCCCTATCATTCAATGATGGGCACGGAGCAGTGGTAAGTGCAAGTGAAGGATCCTGTCGGTCAATCGAGGTGGCATCAACCTCTTCAATACTGTGGATATTTTTAGAACTGGCTTTCTCCGTACTCGATTCAGCATCATTATCAATATCAGGTTGTGGTATATAAGGAGGAGAGGTAGTTGAATTTTTTCTTCTTGGACCTCGTGAAGGTGTCTCCTCCAGGAGTGCAACCTTCTTCCCCTTGTTAACCTTTTTTTCCTTTTGGGGAATCATTTTCTGTTGTTGTGCCTTCATATAGGTCACCACTACTTTTGGATGACATAGAGAACTCAGAATCAATGGATTCTGAACTAGTAGTCGGTGCCTTCTTGTTTCCCTTCTTAGCCACTTGCTTAGTAGCTGATGTGTTCTTAGGAGGCATAGTACCCGCAAATACACATTAGTTAGTAAATAAATAAAGAAAATAAAGCAAAAATAAGAAACAAAAGTTCAATGTGCATGTTTTGTTCAGGGTATGAGTGGGGAATGCAGGTCCTATCAACTGGGTGCGACTCATATAAATTAGTCGTATCCTACATAGTGAATGAACAATTACTCATTGGTATACTTAAGACTCCTCCTAACTAGTCACACCGACTAGGTATAACGTATTACTAACTATCGTAAGCAGATAATAAATATTTTTATAAAATCTTATTTCTCTCGGGTCAGTACAACTAAAGCATATGAGTCGTATGGATTGGGTACGACTCGTTTAGGCAAGTTAAATCCATTCCAGAACTTTAAATTTTTAAACTTCCATGTTTTCAATGGGTAAGAGTCCCATTACGACCCCATTATCAGTGGGTACGAGTCGTAAGGAGTCTCGTATCCACTGCAGCATAAAAGTCCAACTTTAAAGTTTGACTCCATATAAAATTTCCCAAAATACCCACTAATTTATTCAACAATATTACTCATTTCTAGTCAAAATATCATAAAAAATTAACACCAAAATTCAAGTATGTCCCCAATCCCCATGTTCAACCTAAAACCCATGAACTATGGTATCAACATTCAATGCAAATGCAAAATCAACTCAAAATAAGTTCAAGCAATCTCACATTTTCCATTTTATGCAAGATATCATGAATTTAAGTTTGAAATACTTACTTTAATGAGAAAATTAGGGTTTTTTAATTCTTCAAAAATTTCTCCAAATTCGTGCTTAAATTTGAGATCCGCGCAAGATGGTAGTTAATTTAAGTCGTTTTCAAGTGATTTAGTGTGTTAGGAGCTTGAAATTTAGGCAAAAATGGAGGTGGGTATGAATTTTGGCTATCAGGTAACCGTCGGGTACACTATTTTCTTTTACATCACTTTATCTGGGTTGGGTTGACCTGCGACCCTGACCTGGTAAGCTTAGGTATGAGTTTGTGTACAAATCATACCCAGGATTACGGGTCTTTTCTTTTACTCGTGTAGACCTGGAGCCTTACCTGGGTTCTAGTCAATACGATCCAATGTGACGAGTCGTGCCTTGAGGGTATGACTAGTTATAAGAGTCGTATCCACTCCAGAAACTTTTACCTTATTCTGCTTAGTCTCCCAGGTCCATACGACTCCTACTTATGAGTCGTACCATCTATATACGACTCATAAATACTTCATATAACCAAACTTTTTGAATTTTTCTGGGTGTCTTCAACACTTCTTATTCTTGTACACTGAACAAGCATATTAACCTATAAATAAATAAGTACAAAAATATGGGTTGCCTCTCATGCAGCACTTGATTTAACATCGTGGCATGACATGTCTAAGTTGGGTACTCATATTTCACCAACTAGCCCATGAGTTGCATCCTATGCAGTGCTTGATTTAACATCGCGGCATGACGTAATTGCCTTAGTTACTCAGTTTTCACCAAGGTCAATTTCAAAAACTTCATTCAATTTTTCATAATTTGCCATATAGTTCTTTACTCTTTTCCTGTTTACCTAAAATGGGGCTTCACCACCCTCTTCAGTTCTAAAGCACCATAGAGATAAACTTTTGTAACCATGAATGGACCATACCCTCTAGACCTCAACTTACCTAGAAACAGTCAAAGCCTTAAGTTGTAGAGCAATATCTGGTCACCTTTTTTGAATATTATTTTCTCAATTTTGCAATCATAAAGTAGCTTCATCTTTTCCTTGTAAAGTGCAAAACTTCTGTATGCCCGATGTCGGAATTCATCCAACTCATTCATACTCTTTACCCTTGACCTGGCTGTATTTTGCCACTCAAAATTCAGCTTTTTCAAAGCCCAAAGTGCTTTATGTTCAAGTTCAACGAGCAAGTGACACACCTTTCCATACACTAACTTATAAGGTGAAGCACCAATTGGGGTCTTGAATGCTGTTCGGCAAGCCTATAATGCATCATCTAACTTTCATGCCCAATCAGTCCTATTGGCACTTACTCTCTTCACCAAGATGGACTTAATTTCTCTATTGGACATATTAACTTGTCCACTAGTCTGCGGATGATAATGTGCTTCCACCTTGTGTTTCACTGTATACTTCTCAAGCAGACGTTTCAATAAAAGATTACATAAATGTGACCCTCCATCACTAATTCTAGCACGGGGCATGCCAAATTGAGAAAAAATATTCTTTTTCAAGAATGCAATGACACTACGTGCTTCATTGTTGGGAAGGGCAATTGCTTCCACCCATTTAGAAACATAATCTACAGCCACAAGTATATACTTTATGCCCAACTCGCAAGAGGACCTATGAATTCAATACCCCATACATCAAATAATTTCAATTCTAAGATAGGAGTCATAGGAATCTCATGGCGTCTAGAGATATTACCTTGTCGTTGACATTGATCACAAGTAGAAGAAAAATCATGTGCATCTTTGTAGATTGTTGGCTAATAGTACCTACATTGCAAGATCTTATAGGTTGTGCGGGTTCCTCTAAGATGACCCCCAACTGGCGAAGAATAACAAGCCTCAAGTATACTCATCATCTCCACCTCGGTATGAATCTACGAATAATCCAATCCTCAAAAATTGTGAATAAACAAGGCTCATCCCAAAAGAAATTCCTTACCTCTTGCATAAACTTCTTTCATTGTTGGAAGGAAAGATCTTCTGGGATTAGATCACTGGTTAGATAATTTGTATAATCTGCAAACTATGGAATTAGATCTTAGGAAGCTGCTAATATCTGCTCATATAGAAAACTGTCATCAATCTCAAGCCCATCTTCAACATTCTACATATCTTTCTCCTCTAGTCTAGAGAATGATCCGCAACTTGATTCTCAGTGCCTATTTGTCCTTAACCTCAAAATTAAATTCTTACAGCAATAGTACCCACCTAATCAGTCTAGGCTTTGCATCCTTTTTCATCATCAAGTATTGCAATGTTGCATGATCAGTGCACACAATCACCTTTATCCCAATCAGATAAGATCTAAACTTCTCAAAGGCAAAAACCACTACCAACAACTCTTGTTTCATCATGGTGTAGTTATTTTGAGTAGGATTTAGTGCCTTGCTAGCATAATAGATGGGATAAAGGATCTTTTCTTTCTGTTGACCTAGTACAACTCCTAAGGCCAAACCACTCGCGTCACACATAATTTCAAATGGCAAGGACCAATCTGGAGATATAATGATAGAAGTAGTCATCAACTTCTCTTTCAAACATTCAAAATCCTTCGAGCATGCTTCACTAAACTCAAACTTTAACTCTTTTTCAAGAAGCCTACAAAGAGGGCTGGCAATCTTAGAGAAATCCTTGATAAACCACCTATAAAACCCACCATGACCCAAGAAGCTTCAAACACCCTTCACAAAAATTGGTGGAGGTAATTTCTCAATCACTTCAATCTTCACTCTATCTACCTCAATACCTTCTTTTGGAATTTTTTGCCAAGCACTATACCTTCATTGACCATAAAATGGCATTTTTCCCAATTAAGTACCAAGTTGCATTCTTCACACCTTCTAAGAGCATTCTCAAAGTGAACTAAGCAGCCATCAAAAAAATGACCAATGACTAAAAAATCATCCATAAATACTTTGATGGTGTCTTCTACCATGTCGGTGAAGACTGACATCATACATCTCTGAAATGTTGTTGGGTCATTACATAACCCGAATGGCATACGTTTGAATGTGAATGTCCCATAAGTAAATGTGAAGGTAGTCTTTTCAAAATCATCAAGTGCAACAATAATCTAGTTATAACTTGAATAACCATCAAGAAAATAGTACCATTCTCTGCCCGCTAACCTGTCTAACATTTGGTCCATGAAGGGCATGGGAAAATAGTCCTTTTAAGTCCATGCATTCAATTTTCTGTAATCCATGCACACTCTCTATCCTGTGAATGGTCTCATTGGAACTAATTCATTCTTCTCATTTGGCACAATAGTATTACTATACTTTTTTAGAACATATTATACTGGACTGGCCCACTTACTATCAGAAATAGAATACACTACACCAGCATCCAACAACTTAATTATCTCTTTCTTCACCATCTCCTGCATAGGAGGATTGAGTCGATAATGATGCTCTATACTTGGAATAAAATCCAGCTGAAGTTGAAATTTATGAGTACCCAAACTAGGTGAAATACCCACAGTATTTGCAATGGACCAACCTATGGCCCTCTTAAATCTCTTTAATACTGATATAATACTTTCACTTCTGAATGTATCATATCAGCTGAAATAATAATAATAGGCAAAGTGTTGTTGGCCTCCAAAAATACATATCGTAAATGAGAAGGAAGGGCCTTTAACTCTAAGATAGGTGGCTCCTCAATGGATGGGAAAATAGGTGAAGTATTCTATTCTACAAATCAAGATCAAGGTTCTTTGGTGCATATGTATATCAACCACTCCCAGGAAGTGCACACACCATCTCATCATACTCTTCAATGCCATCACTATCAAAGTTTATGATCACAGTTACAAGAGCTTCAACACCTAGCCTCTCTTCAATAGGAATAACAACATCAGAACCATCATCCAAAAAAGTAACTGCATCAATATCATAGAATGAATATGCCTTATCATTATACACATCAATTACAAATATCACTCTGAACTCATCTAGTTACTTCATATATTTGCATACATTGAATATCACCTGTTCATTATTGAGTCTAAGCATCAGATGTCCTTTCTCCAAATCAATCAACATCCTACCTATAGCCAAGAATGTTCTTCCTAAAATAACTAGGACTTAAAAGTCTACTTTGTATTCTAAGATCATAAAATCAGCAGGAAAGATGAAAGAAGCCACCTTTACTAGTACGTCATATAGAATACCAACTGGCTTCTTCATTGTCCTATATGCCATCACTAGTCTCATGATAGTTAGTTTGGGAGCTTCTAACCCCAACTGTTTGAATACTGCAAAGGTTATAAGGTTGATTCTTGCCCCTAACTCACATAATGCTCGAGTGAAGTTGAAAGATCTAATAGTGCAAGGAATGGTGAAAGCACCAGGATCTTTCTTCTTCTCTACCAATGATTTAGTAACTACAGCACTGCAATGATGAATATTGTTAACTAGCTTATAAATTACTGACCTTTTATTGGTGATTAAATCTTTCATGAATTTTGCATATCTTGAAATTTGCTGCAATTCCTCTACAAGTGGTATATTGACTAACAACTTCTTTGACATAGAAAAAAATTTATGATACTTACCCTCTTCTTGTTTATTTTTCAGCCTTTGAGGAAAGGAAGGAAAAGGTATCAGAATAGGCTTCAACATAGGCTCTTCAACCCTGTCTTTTCTTTGTCCTCTTTACTACTGCTCTCTACATCAATTAGATCATAATTATTTTTATACTTATTTATAGTGTTAACAATTGGTTTTAAGGTGGTTTTACCACTCCGAGTGGTAATGGCATGGCAATGAGCATCATTCTTTGGATTTTAAACTATTACTAGGGAGAGTCCCTGATTGCTTCATATTCACTGTGGATGACATATGACTGAATTATTGCTCTAACTATTTGATTGTTGTAACATGTGATTTAACTTTTTGATTTAGGCCTGATAGATTGCCTTAATGTCCTAAAGACAGCTTTCTTGACTTTCTAGTTCTTTGACTAATTTTGACAGAAGTGCCTCTATTCTAGATTTTGAATCACGACCCCCAGGTGGAACATACTTATCACTCTTCTCCTTGTAGTTGTCTTTCTGACGCCAATCAGCATCTCTCTCTACTTTTATCTCTGTATCTATCATTATAATAGTTCTGACATTGATTCCCTTGCCTTTGGTCATGAAAATCTGCCAACCTACAATCAAGATACTTTGCCTCCTCTTCAAATTAAATCTCAAAAAATTTGAGGTGGATGTATGAGCCCTAACTGAATTCACTTTCTCAGCACCCACTACTGTAAATTGCTTAGTAAGAAGCCCAATATCTGTCCAAAGTTGAGCAACCTCTTATGTGACTAGATCATTATTTTCTCTATAATCACCAGCTACTCTAATAGAATATGCATCTGCACTACATTCAGCATCTCTCATATGCTATCCTCTATTGGTCAATGAAATATTATCTAGCATCTCTTGCACATACTTCCACCGAAGTTGCATAAATGTACCTTTTGAAATAGTATCTGCCATTGCTCTTGACCTAACATTTAGTGATCTGTAGAAGATTCCCAATAAATTTGACCCTCTGATTATATAATTAGGTACCATGCTCAGCTTCTTGTTGAATCTAAACCATGCCTCATACAAGGATTCTGCAAGTAACTGTCTGAAGTTATAAATTTTATCTTTCAACTATAACATCCTTCCAAAAGGGAAAAATCTGCTAAGAGACTGTTTCCGCAACTCATGCCAAGAAATGATTGAGCCTCTTTGAAGTTTCCTCAACCATAGTGATGCTTCTCCAATAAGCAAAAATGGGAACAACCTTAACCTCGAATCTTCTTGGTCCACCACCGGAATGGTATAAGATGTGTAGATCCCAGTAAAGATAGCAAGATGTAGATTCGCATCATCAGTTGTTGCTCCTGAAAACACACCCTTTAAGTTCAATAGTTGGATCATACCACTAGTAATGTCAAACTTGACATTGAGGAGTAGCAGTGGAGGAATAATTGCTCCTATCTCAGCTAATTCAATATATCATATATCCTCATTATCCTCTCCGTATGGTTACAGAGGATGATATGTAGGGATCACTAGAAGTCTACCTCTCTAAAATCTATCACCCACTTGCCTCGGCCTGACTAGTTCTTTATTCTGAGCTCTCCGAGCCTCTTCAGCTAACCTAGCCACTTTATCTTCTCGTCTCTCTCGCTCTAGAAGTTATTGCATTTTTATGTCTGCAATATTATATGGATCAAGTGAAGCAAGCGGGATTGTTGCATTTGGATCAATAGGTGACGGGTCTTGACCCCTAGCAGTAACACCATCATAAACTTGTTCTACTATTCTTCATGGTAATTGAAGACTTCTATTTGGCTCTGGATCAAAAGGGAGTAAGAGATTTCCTCTTCTCCTAGTGTTTGACATACACTGGCGTATGCTAAATCAAAATAGAAAATAAAACCCGCAAACTTCACCAAATTCAATCAACAAATTACACTGTCTTCTCCGGGGTTGGCATCAAAATTTGATGTCGCCCAAAACTAACCTCCTTAGAAGTATTCTACAATTGATGTCAAATATAGTAACCGAACTAGATTGGGGTTGAACACATGGGGAAGATGCTAAATAGTTGCTTTGTTTGATGTAATTCAGGAGCAGTACAGAAAAGTAAATGGGGGGATTTTAGTATCAATCGTAAGTAGTAACCAAGTCTTAAGTGCTTTTGAGTTGTAAATAATAGAAGAGGAACACTAGGCTTGTGCTTCCCTAGTTTATTAACTCTGTAAATTTCTCGTGATCAACTCGACTATTTTATTATTCTTCATGAAAAGTCTACGAGATAGGTATTATCGACCATCTTGTGAATGTAAAGATAAATCTCACCCTTTACCAGTTCAGTCTCAGGGTGTTGCCTTGTTGCTCCTTGTTCCGACCTCAATTCACTATCGTCTTTTGAGTTCAAGTGATTAGATGATATGGCAAGAATTATAAGGTGCAGGTGAATCTCAAATTATTGTCTTAATATCCTTTTCCCAATCACAAGCTCCCTTGTGAAAACATTTGCAAATATAGGCTACTCAAGATTTTGCAGCAGCTATGAGATTAATTATTGTGAAGAAGATTAAGATACATGAATAAACCCTAGAATAGATGAATATGACACTTTCTCTATATAGATAATCCACCAGGGTTTCCACAACCCTAGTCAAGGAGATTAGCCGCTCATATTCATGCAAGAATCCATATTATCAATGAAGGAAACATGTACTTAATTGCACAAGAATAAGATGAATAAACTCCAAAGTCTTGAATTGAATAAAAACCTAAAATCTCAAGAATAATTGTAAAGTATGTGAAAAGTAATAAGAATAATGTCAAAGTATTTAACCTGATAAAAGATAAACCCTAGGGTATTTATAGTATCTCAAAATTACATAGAAATTCTAATAAAAATGGGAAAGGTAAAGTTATATCGGCACTTGGTACAACTTAGTCTTTTACTCGTACTATTATCATATAAGTTGTACTTATGCCTCTCGTATCCACTCCAGTGTCTGATCTCCTAAAGTTTCAACTTTATATTCATACGACTTTTGCTCACGAGTCGTACACGAGTATAAGAATCATGTCCTTCACTCGTATCCACGTGGGACTTCTGTCTTTCCAAGCTTTGAATACTGGTTTGGTTACGGTTTCCCTATACGACTTGTACTCAGAATTGCAACTCGTGTACTTCTAAGACTTCAACTTTGGATGGCAGCTTTAGATTATGTTATGCTTACGGCTTCATGATATGTCTCGTACCCTCACTTATGACTCAAATGCTCCAATCGTATACTGTCTATACTTAGTTTCTCATTTTGGCTTTGGGTTTTGTTGTTCTTACAAGTCAGCCTACGAGTCGTATCGAGTGTTGACGACTCAAGGGTAGCTCGAATCTTGATCAGAATTAGTCTTTCTAGGTTTTTTTTTTCTATTTTTATCCCAACACTTCTGTAGAACTATTTTACCTGCAATCAATCCAAAAGTGCATCATATCTACTAAAATAACCCAAGTACTCCCATAAATTCAAAGTTTTAACCATCGAAAGTGTCGTGTTCCATGATACATAACTTATGTATGCAAAATGTGTCACATCCGAGTACACAGAAAACAAATTTTATGATACTCTTATTTCTATCAGAAATGATGTACATCTCTAGCCTCTGACCATGATCTTTCTTAAATTTCTCAAAAAATTAACTCTATGAAGCTTCACTTTCTAAATCAACCACTCTGTATTCTAATAGTAATATGTTCTCTTCACAAATAAGGGAATACAAATGCATGATAGATTTCAAAATAGTCTAACTTTCTATTTTAATAATGTAGCATACTTACCTGCCTCATCTAAAGTACTAGTGCAAATAAATGCCTCATTATATGTTGATTTAAGTTGGCTTCTATCAACTACAATGATTGGACTACAATATTAAAACCCTTTGATAAAAGCATAAAGAGATATAAGCAAATACAGAAATTGATTTTTAGGTGTTTTCTTCATTCAGATATGTGATCCAAGGTATGGTTTTCCCATTATGTATAGTATCCAGGTAACTTTCGGTAAGATCGAGCTGGTTTCCCCATTATAGAATTCATTGCCTTTTCCATAGCATGCCAAGCCACCATATACATCACTTCCAGTCCAATGTTTTTCTTTATATCATATTTAATATCATTTGGGATATATTTCCTCTTTAAATTAGCTATTTTTTTACTTAATAATCCCTCCTATCAACTTGTTAGTAGCATGACAGTCTTTAAAGACCTTGTTCTTCAGTGAATAAGTATGTTCTCTTACAAAAGACTAAACTACAAATATTTTAGAATGATTTATGCTTGATGACTTGAAAAACACACTTACATTCTTCATATTTACATTTAAGCCAATAATTGCATATATAGTGAATGCACACACCATTAGAAAATTATATACATTATGACATAAATAAGATATAGTCAAATTATATGTATACAGAATAAACAAGTCTGATGGCATTAGACCTAACTATTTTGAAAGTTAACCAGCTATCAATTGAATAGATATCCACTACAGCCTTAAGTGTAGCCTTGACTTTGTTTACCTGATCAACAACTACTTTTTTATTAGTATAAAGAGTAAAATTTTTCATTATTCTATTTAAATATATTGGTTTTTCATAGTTTGTCGTCACAATTTAAAGTGTATCAATCGAAGTTGTTGTATCAAGTTCACAATAATTTGCAAAAATAATTTCAATAAGAGTTTCTTCAATAAGATTTTCTTCTGACACATTCTTGTTGATCTCGTTATCAAAAAACTTAACAGGCAAAGGATACGTGGCAAACTTTTTGTTTAATTTCTTCAACTGAACATATACCTTGACTCCCATGTCATTGTGTATTTTATTGGTTTATTGATACCCTTACTACTGTATTTAATATTGACAGTTTTCACTGTCAAGTCTATCATCATTTGGCTATCAATTAGTTCAACCAAGTCCTTGTGATGCATACTCATTTAAGACTATTCCTTCAGTCTCATAGTCATCGTATTTATTACCTTCAGTAAATTTTCCTAAATGTCAAATCATGATCATTATGGTTGCCATTTTATTTATGTAAATATTGCTGCAATTGTTAAAAATCAAAAATATAATAGCACAAAGTAAATATAGTGTGGTATTTAATTGGATAATTTGGTATTGATAATAGTTCATAATTAAATCTTGTTATTAAAATGGAAGTTCAATCAATCAAAAGTTCTGTAAGTACTTATAGTCAATTATACACAAAATTACAATTCACTAAATCATAATAATTGAACTCTATATACAATTACCGAAAAAGGGTTTGAAATGCCTTTCAACTATGTGAAATGGTGCAAAATTATCGTTTGTCTAGTTATTGGGCCTAAAATACCCTTTTCGTCTACCTATTGGGGCTATTTTGTCCTTCTATTTAAGAAAAATTATATAATATCACAACTTATCTTTATTAAATTACATAGAATCCCTATTGTTTTTCTTAATATTAACCAAATAATAATGCACAATATTAATTTTTCATCGTTCTAAATTGATCTGATAAACAAAAAGAAAAATAAAATAAATAGTCATTTTTAAAAAATTATTGCATATGCATAACTGTATTAGTTGGTTGTCAGATATAGCATATAAAATATTTACTTTTATACAGATTCTAATATATAGAAAATAATTATATATTAAATTTTCATATTTCTTATTTACTATCTATCTTTATGGAAGCCTTTGTTCATTCATATTTTATATACTATATCAAAATTTTATGTTTTTTATTTTTATTTTCTACTTTCACGATGCCTCCATAAAAATATATGATATATTTATACCATAAAAATTCATGGTATATTTATATATTATATAAATTATAGATAAAATGGTCAAATCCCCCCCCCCCCCAAACCTTTACCCCAAATTCTAACTACACACTTATACTTTGAGAGGGTCCTATGACCCCCCTGAACTATTTTAAAATGAAATTATTATCCCTCCCCCCAAACTATTTTAAAGTGGAATATATACCCCTCTAAAAACTCATACCCAGATTTTATTTTGATTTATGGTCTACACGCGCTGCCACGTGTAATGTCACGTAATTCCACGTCATATATCATTTTTTTACTGTAAAAAATTAATTCCACATCATCATCATCATCATCATCATCATCTTCTTCTTCTTCTTCTTCTTCAATGGCATAATGAATCATATGGAATTCACACAATATGTAATCTTATCAAAATCAAATCAACAATTAATGTTCAAAAAATATTCAATTTTCACAAAATGGTGTCTCAACAGTGATGGCGCTGCGACAGCGATGGCGCCGCGACAGCGATGGCTCCAAAAAATTCAAAATTTTGGTGACTTTATTTTTCTATCTGAATTGATTCAACATTCTCACGTAATTTGAGTTCTTGAATGTCATTGAAGAAGAAGAAAAAGAAGAATAAAAAATGTCATTGATGAGTTCTTGGATGCCATTGAAAAAGGCGAAAAAAAATTAATTGTCATTGATGGGTTCTTGGATATCATTGAAGAAGAAGAAAAAATTTAATTGTCCTTGATGGGTTCTTGGATGCCATTGAAGAAGAAGAAAAAAAAATAATTGTCGAAGAAGAAAGAATAATAATAATTAAAATTATATATATTTATTTAAAGAAATATTAAAACTAAAGTTTTAATAAAATATTTTCATTCTCACTCTCTTTAAAGAGAGTGAAACACACTCTCTTGCCATGTCAGTGTTGAAGGGGTAATAATTTCATTTTAGAATAGTTTAGGGGGGTCATAGGACCTTCTCAAAGTATAAGTGTGTAGTTGGGATTTGGGGTAAAGGTTGGGGGGCTATTGACCATTTTCTCTAAATTATATTTAGATCATAAAAATACATGATATATTTATATCCTACAAATTATATTTATACCATAAGCATACATGATATATTTTAGATATAAAAATTTTATACCATGTAATACTGGAAATACATATTTATATTTAATAAATAATTTTTTAACAAGAAAATTACTTCCGGCATAATGAGATATACCATGAATATTTATCTCATAAATTATATCAAAAATATAAGAATATCTGATTTTGACATAAATTATATCTATACAATAAAAATACATTGTATATTTGTACTTCCAACATAATATTTTTTATTCCATAAATATTTATCCATAAAAATTATGGTTAACTCATTACGTTAGGATAAAAAATACACGATAATAAAATAATACTAGATGATTAATATACATGAAAATAAAATAAAACAAAACATACACAAGCAAATAATGGAATACTTATTTTATTTAAAAATATTTGAATTTTGAATATAAGAGAGAGAAAGATTTGAAAGCAGTGATTATCTTTTCCACTTTCAATTTGAAGATTGAAAATATATCTCTTAAATTAAGATGAATTGACAATTAATAATAGCATTAAATTAGGAATTACAATTATCTTTTCTGATTTTTTTTAAATGACTATATATATAAAAAAAAAATTATAATATTGAAAAAGTACTATTATTTATGTAATTAAGTTTTAAGGATGATCTTTCCATGTAATTTGTCTAAATAAAGGGGCAAAATAGGTCCAATAAGTAGACGTGAAGGGCATTTTAGGCCCAATAGATAGGTGAGAAAGGTATTTTAGACTTAATAGATAGACGAAAAGGGCATTTTAGGCTCAATAGGTAGGTGGAGGACATTTTTACTCCATTTTACATAATTGAAGGGCATTTAAGGCTCTTTTCAGTACATTTACCATGAACTGTACATTTAATCTACTGTATTTATTTTAAAGTCGAAGAATAAGTAAAAAAAACTACATTACAACATACAATATTTGTTTTGAAGAAGAACGTCAACCAAAATTTTGGAGATTTTGAATTATTCTGGATTTGTTTAAAGTTGAAGAACACTGAAAAACTCTATTACGATATTCACTAAATCATAACAATTGAACTCTTTATACATTTACCATTAATTTTAAATTTAATCGACTATATTTGTTTTAAAGTCGAAGAACGGTGAAAAAAATAGATTACGACACACAACATTTATTTCAAAGAAGAAAGATCAACCAAAATGAGGATTTTGATGATTTTGAATTGTTCTGTGTTTGTTTCAAAGTTGAAGAACTATGATAAACTACATTAGACATATAATATTTGTTTCAAAGGAGAAGGATCAACCAAAATTTTAAAATTTTTGATGATTTTGAATTTATTTTTATTTGTTTCAAACTCGAATAACAATGAAAAAATTACATTACAACATCTTTATTTGCTTCGAAGAAGAAGGATCAATCAAAAGTTTCACTATTTATGAAATAGCCAATATTTGTTTTAAAGTCAAAGAACAGTGAAAAATACGACACACGGTATTAGTTTCAAAGAAGATGGATCAATGAAAATTTTAGGAATTTTGATGATTTTGAATTCTTTTATATTTATTTCAAAACTCAAAGAACAGTGAAAAAAACATTGTTGCATAGCTGTATACGTTTTGAAGAAGAAGGATCAATCAAATTTTTGGGGATTTTGCATTTTGTTTGTAAACTTTGCTTTATTTATGATAAAATAGAGAATACAATTTCTACCTTTGAGAGCCTTGTATAATTGGGCAAGAGATTATTGAGTTGTAATGAAATACGCATGATTTGAGATATATTTTTACAAAAAAATATTCAGTCTCATTTTTGGCATGCCTAAATAATTAATGTATTTAAGTTTTATATGAATACAGACGACTGAGTAAAATTGAATACAATGGCTATAAATTATAATATTGCAAACTGTGGCTATGGGCGCTAGATTTTATACTAAAGTAACGCTATTTTTGAAAGTCTCCATTTTTATCCTTGTGGTCTCTCCAGGGCTAGGGGTGTGCATCGATCGGTTCGATTCGATTTTATATGTTATTGATTCGGTTTATCGATTTTTTATTTTTAAATATGTAAAACCAATCACTACAACAAAATTGATATATAGCTACGAAATTATTAGCTACGAGATAAAATTCGTCACTAATTGTTCACATTTTGTGACGAAAATTATATTTTGTATCTAAATACATGAAGCATATGCTTTTAGTGACGAAACATAAAATTTCGTAGCTAAGTTTTGTCCTCTAAAGTTTCCCACCAAAAAATATTTTGGCACCATTTTAATAAGATCATTAGTGACGAATTTTAAGTTTTCAGTGACATTTTTTTATCGCTAATAATGGATCCAATTCGTGACAAACTATTTTTTGTCTTGAATTAGTTATAATATTAGACACACAAAAAAATTCGTCATAAAAGGTAAGTCGTCGCAATAGCGACAAATTAGAGTTCCTGGTTAAATATTGTAAGTTGTAGCTACAAAATTTGATATTTTATTATGTCCTCAATTTTTGTCACTAATGTTATAAATAATTAGCATCGCTTATTTTATTGTCTCTAATCAATCTGTGATTCAGTGACAATATAATTTTATGACAAAATATGTCATCTTAAATAGTGACGATTTAGAATTTGTATCTAAATAATTTAACTATTTTTCAATGAAAAAATTTTTGTAGCTAAATATAAATTGATCTTTTGCTATTTTTTTATGATTATAAAAAATTTATTTTATATTGATATAGCTATGGAAAACAAGACTCGATCTAATTGTGTGAAGGTTGAAGTGAACTCATTGAATGAATTTTTGAAAGGTGTAAAGTCAGTGTGTTAATCTTGTACATGTGAGAAACATTTTAGGTAGACCAAAGTTAAATATGATCAACTAATTAATTAAAGTTTGAAAAATATTATATTATAAGTTTTAGACAAAAAATTTTATATTTAATTGTGACAAAAAATTTTGTAACTAATAATTCAAACAATTAGCAACAATGATATTATCGTCAATGTTTAACCTGCAATTAATCACAATAAAATTTTATCATCAAAAAATAATTACGACTTAGATTTGGTCATTGAATAGTGTAATTATTAGATATGAAGATATTTATGGTTATAATTATAAGATCAATACTCTAAAAAAATTTATCCAAATAAATAAAAATTAGAAAAAAATTAATATATTATTGAAAATATATATTCAGACACAATGATATAGACTGTGTCACATAATCAATATAAAAAGATAAATTTCTAAACATCATTATGATAGACAATTTAAAAAAAAAATACAAACAAAACCTACAAAACTGTTAAAGAGCCGCAACAAGCTTTTTAAATATATTTTGACATATGCATTATCCAACAAAAGGCATTTATGAAAAAGTGATTATCAAGCTTCATTATAATAACCCACAATATTATCCAAAACAAGCCACAATATTGATTGACGATTTATTTGGAATATAATAATTCAACCATCTCCAAATACGAAAACAAAAAGATAATCCAAAGTTATAATGATGAAAGAGCACCTATGTCAATAATACAAAATATGTAAAATTATGTTAGGTATTTAGATTTCCTCGTAATGCAAAATTCCAAGTTACTACTCCCTCCATTTCTTTTTATTTGCCTAATTTTCTTTTTTAGAGTCAAAAGACACAAATTTGATCAATATTGTAAAATGTATTTCTTAATCAAATTGAAAAAAAAATTATAATTTATAATACTTTTCATATAATTTTTGAATATCTAAATTTTAATTCTAAAAAATTAGATTAATCTAATCAAATAGATAGAGAGGTCATTTCTGAATATTTCTAAATTACTAACCAAACAACCACATTAATGTTATACTTGAACTACTGACCTGCTAACTAGCAACCAAACATAACATGTATTTAGTTGAGTCAAATCATCATTGAGATTTGCTCCTATACAACTAAAAATATTCCCGAAAGATATTCATTATCGAGTTGAGTACTCTTCTTGTCGATCATATACAGAGTTGGCTCGTGTTTTCTGAAAGGATACTATAATGTCATGGAATTTATCCTTCGAACATCATCTTTGTAGCATCAACTAATATTGGGTGAAGATCACTAGAAGCGCAACTAAGCACAGTGTACCCTTGTCCTCAATGCTTTTTTTGTGATAGTAAAAGTTTGGATAATTTCATTCAACAAGTACTAAACAACCAAATTCTTTGATCACAAAGATCACACATAGTAGCTAAACCTTAACTGAAGTTCTCCACTTACTACTATCTGTTCAGATTTTGATCAATTTAAGACATCTTCATAAAATCTATCTATCAAATGCACCCATTTTCTTCAAAACATTCATTGGAAACCAACAAACATAGTGGTTACCTTATCACTACTAAAAACTTAGCTATTAGCTGCGAAGTTTAGCGAGGGACAAATTGTATGTCGCTATTGCAAGGGACTTTGTGATGTTGTCCCTCACACAAGTCAAATATTTTAATTTTTAATTTTTTTAGAAGGCAGAGAGGGACATCCCTCACTAAAATATGGTGATAATAAAAATTTAATTTTAAGTTTATTATAGCGAGGGATTCTCCCTTGCTAAATAATAACAAATGAATTCATATTTCAAAGAAAATTTAAATATAACTTTTATTGTTTTTTTGGCTGGTACCAACAATGTTTTAATAATAAATAAATAAAAATAAAATATAAGTTATCCAAAGAGTCCGTCGATATAGAACACACACACACATATATATATACACACACACACTTCAAAAAATGTTATAATTGAATAAGTAGCTTAAAAAGTGATAATTAGAATATTTTAGTGGTATTCTTAATAAAAATTAATGATATATTAGGTTACTAGTATTGTTCGTACTCAGCACGGACCCAATATTTATATTTAAAAAAAATTATGTGACACACTTTATTTTTAAAATTTGTTCAAAAAAATGTTTTTTTTGTTTTTAGAAACAATTTGTTTTGACAATTTTCATTATTTTTTAATGAAATATTTTATGACCACACAATCCAAGGTTTATTTATAGCTGTTGACACCCAATTTTGACCGCCCGATACTCTTTTAGGCTGCTATTTTTAGCAAAAATATTAATTTCAAATATTAGTATTTTTTGCACACTTATTTTTTTTATTAAATAATTTTGACAAACCACATTCATGAGTTAAAAAATGTATAAATTATTTTATTACTTTTTAGTATCATTTTATAATCTCAATACGACATTTTTTACGTAAATGTGCACACTCACAATTTACAAATACATTGTCTAGTATTTATTATTATTATTATTTATTATTATTATTATTATTATTATTTACTAATATCAATACTTGTTATTTATTATTATTATTATTATTTATTCATTATTTATTATTATTGTTATTATTATTGTTATTATCCCTACTATTATTTAAATAACAGCCTCAATTGAAATTATTTTGCCTAATTTATTTATCTTTTAGCCCAATTTTTATTCAAGTCATAACAATTTTAGCCTAGTTGTATTTAATTTATTACAATTATAGCCAATTTATAACTCAATCTAAAGTTTTATTCAATTTTTGTGGTCAAATTTTCAACTTGAGATCTCAACCGTCGATCGAAACTAATCTGACGGCTGAGATCAAGATCCTATTCTTTCATTTTAAACTCAAATTCTCAAACCCTAATCTATTGACAACAGCCGCAACCCCCCTAATCTCTTTCTCTCTAGACTCTTTCTCCCTTCTTTCTAAAAAGTTATTGCCTCCCATCTCCGACCGTCGCCCGTCGCGTCTCCAAATCTGGTGGACCAAGCTACCATCTTGCCATGAATAGCCACCGCTCTAAGCAGCGAACCCTGCCCAAATCGACATCGCTAACAACAATAACAACACCAGCGTCACCACGCTGCCAGCGACCAAACCCCACCATCTCCGGCACCGTCCAAGTGGAGAGCTCCTCCAGCCGCCACCTTTTATGTCGTATCCATCGCGGAATCACGCCGGTGGAGCCACCGGCTTCTCCAACCTGCCTCACAAGCCTCAGTCGCTGTTTTTCTCTTCCCCTCCAGTGAATCAGCGTCAGCGCCGCTCCAAATTTGCCTCCCTCCACACTTTCGCCGGCGAAATAATCACCACAACAACCGATGCTGACTACCAACGCTATTCCCGAGCAAGTGTCCTCGAAAATTTTCAATACAGGATGGATTCACGGAATCCATCTCGGGTTTGATTTCGCGTTTAAGTTTTCATCTTAACATCCTCATCTTCTTTTGTCGTTCTTTTATTTGATTATTGAATTTGGAATTAGCGATAGTTGAGTTTAATCTTGATTTGACTCTTTTTGTGTTTTTATCTATATTTTTTATCACCATATGTTAAAAAGCCTAACTTGCGTATAATGTTATAGCTTTTCTTACTTTTAACTGTGATCCACCTCAAGTCAAGGATTTTGGGCAATTTTGACTTGTCTGTCTTCTGTCCTTTTGAATTTCAATCGTGATAAATGTCCTACATATATCTGAGCTGTTTGGTATGATTTTGACTGGTCACTTGATTTGTGAGGGTATATTTAAATCGTTTTGATATAATTTGGACTGATTGCTCGATCCTTATAAAATTTTTGGTGATCTGTCTTATTAATTCTGATGACAATAATTAGTTCGGACTAATTTTTTGACAAGCTGCTTGATTTTGTGAATTTGAACTGGTGGATTTATTGATAATAATTAGTTACAAATTTTCTGTGTGATTTTTATTATGATAAGGGTTCATTTCAGTTTCCTGAGATATTTGTGATCTCTTGTTTCAGAGAATTTTCAGTTCATTTTGTTGATATGTTAGTTAGTAGATGCACTTTCTGTCTTTAACTTGTAGGTTGTTAGATTTGCCTGTTTTTTCGACCTAGACTTTTTTTTGTGCTTTTGCTTCAATGGTTTTGATTTTTGTGTAATAGTGATCCAAAGTTTATTGTTGTTTGATAAAGTTTTATTCTTTGTTGTGTACCTTTTGTTTTCTTTAATTATGTGGATCAGTGGGTGCTGAATTTATTCGAAAAGGGTTCTTTTTGATTTCTGAAATGTTTTATTGTAAGAACTGAGGACCTTTACTTTGGATTTTTCACTTGGTAACTAGCTAAAGTCTTGATCTTTTTTCATTTTTCTCATTTTTGTGCTTTTGCTGCAATGGTTTGTGTTATTGTGTAGTATTGATTCAAGGTTTGTTGTCTCAGTTTCTTGTTATTTGATAAAGTTTTCATCTTTTTGTGTGTACCCATTTATTTTCTTTATCTTTGTGGATCAATGGGTGTGATTTTATTTGCAAAGGGTCCGTTTTTGTTTCACTAGATGTGTATTTTGTGATTCTTGTTTCAGAGAATTTAGTTCATTTTCTTAATCTGTTTATTCTATTTTGAGCAATAGATAAGATTACTTTTAATTAGAGGTTATGAGTTTAAGATTGAAAATATAAGAATGTTTTTGTGTCTATAATTGATTTTATTCTTAGTGCTTTTGCTATAACTCTCACTTTTACGAACCTGAAAACATGGATTTTCTTGGTTTATCAGAGAGTTTACTTGATATGCTAATTTTTTCTTATGATGTTCGCTTTTTGTACTTCTCTGTACTATCTCAGGTTTTAAAATAAAATAAAATTTGACCTTACCCAAAAAAAGTATTGTTGAACCTGAATGTTTTGATGTGTGACTACTTGAGGCTTTGGCCGAGAAGCGTTTAGAACTGCTTGACCCATAATGAACTCCAATGCTGAATTCAACCTGATTGTTCTTTCTTAACACAACATGGTACTATACTTATTTAACGGGATGAAAATAGATGAGTTGCCTTGAAGGAAAACATTTAGATTCCCTTTTGATGAGATAATGGCTAAGTATGTGTGTTAGTTTGGCTGTGCTTCAACAATATGAATGAAACATGAAACTCTATTTGAATGAAAGAAAGCAAATTAATAGATGAATGCTCTATTTCCTTGAGCAAGTTTTGTGCGTGAAATACCGAAGGTTTATTTAGTGATTTATGTTGTTTTTATTTTAACTATCAAATCTGAAAGTATCATCATCAATCTTAATTTTCTTCTCTTTTCCACAGGTGTAAAAGTGAGTAGAATGAAGACTAATTGCAAGCTCAACACGTTATTGATATTTTGGAAGAAACCTCTACATATCTGCCTTAGTTTAGGATAGGAGTAATATTAAGTATTATATTTAAGTTAGATCTTCTTTATGTTGGACTTGTTTTACCTTTCTATGCCTTGTGAGGAGATATTACCTTAGTATAATTTTAATTTTTTTAATTGTATGAGTATGGGTGAATTTTATCAATTTGACATGTTTTATAATTTTATTTTTGATTTATTCAATTCTAATTTAAAAAATAATATCAATATGAAATAATTAGGTGTTTTCTTGTAATTGGTGACAAAAGATTTTATTATCAAAGATAACTTTTAGCAACGATTAAATTATAGATTTTTGAAGACATATTTTTATCACGAAATAAACTTGTTCATCATAAGTTTGACTATATTTAGTGACATATGTATTTGTCTCTATATCTTACTATTTATTAATACAAATTAATTTTATATTTTATGACAATCATAATTGTCAGTAACCATAATAATTTAGCGACGATTTTACATCGTCGGTAAAAAAATACTATTTTTAGTAACAAAATGATAGATTTAACTATAAAATTATTAATCTTTATTATAATAATAAATTTATCACTAATTCATACATTTAAAGACGAAAATTTTTGTTGTATACAAAAAAAAGTTGTCAATAGTGACGAAAATACATTTGTTCAACCATGAAATATATATAACTCTAGCGACAATTGGTGTCGTCACTGATTGAATTAAATAATTGGGACGATGAAATTTTATCGGTATTGATAACTTTTTAGTGACAAAAGCATATCATCAACTACAAAAAAATTACATTTTTATGACAAATAGATTCGTCATAAATGTTACACATTTGGGGATGATTTTTTATTTTTTGTAGTCAATTTAATTTTTTTAGTGACAAAACACTAAATCGTCTTTGTCTACTTTTAGCGACCCACTTTTGGAGATGATTGATTGACGAATTTTTTTCGTCACGTTAATCTTTTGCGACGAAATATGACTTATAAGTGACAAAATAATTCATCTCAAATAATCAAATTTGTTGTAGTATAAGATATTTTCTTATCAGTTTATCGGTTTTTAGTCTTTGATGGTTCAATTTTCGGTTTAACCAATAAGAAAATACTTATAAAATAGAAATAGTAACAACTAACATAAAAAAACAAAATCTTAGTTACTGTCAAAGTCCTACGCAATGCATTTTAGTTTACAAGAATGTTCAAACTTGAACTGAATGTTAGTTCGGAAAAAAATTGAATAATAATTGTTGAAAGCTATAACTGTTTCACGCTTTTCAATATGATAATAGCCAAGCTTTATATTGTGCCTTTGTTGCCATGAATAGATTAATACTTTGTAAATTATCCGTACTCAGGATATTTTAAATTCACGATTTTATTGTTCTTCAGCCTCTTCATTTTTCTTTGAATAAATGTTTCAACAAAAGACAAACGACTCCTCCTCATTCTCTTCTTTCTTTCTTTTTTTTCTTATTTTGTATGCCCTTTGTTTAGTCAAATGGTTGGGACAACAACAATTTCTAAGTCACTCATCTAAGTCAAAAAAATGTAACCGACAACTTAAGTTCGGATATGTTCAATTTAATATCATTACTTCTTTGATTAATCTAATTCAATTATTTTTTGTCTTTTTGAAGAGGTAGTAGCTTGACTCATTCCAACAAAAATTGGTGATATCAGACTTCTAAATTTTATAAGAAATAATTTAAGAAAAAGAAATGTTTTTTCACGTGGAAAAGTTGGAAATAAGCAATCCATATTAAATGGGGAAACAATTCAAGGGTTGCTTCAAAAGCTACTTGACAAGCATATTTTTTATTATGATGATATTTGTAGCTATTCAATAAATACAATCTTACTTAACATCTCAAACAACCTTTAATGATTTCAGAAAATTGGCGATATCCATTTTGCATACTTCAGCAAAATATTGCACAATTAAAAAAATAGTTAAAATTTCTATGTATATCTTTTTTTGAACAGAAAACGATAACTAGAAAGGGAGTATCGAAAATAATTTTCAATTGAAATTTTTTTCAAAAAATTTTAAAATAACCAGTGCAAAAAAAAAAAAAGCAAAATCGAACTAGTTAAAAAAAGGTGCCAAAATGGGTCTAAATTTAGAAATGACCAGTGCATGAAATTAAAATGGTCGAGTGGCTATTCCATGGCATAGACTTGAAAATGACCATTTGGGTGGAATTTCTCTGACCGAATGGATATAACATGTCCCTGTTCTTAAAAAATTTGAAGTTGGTTCAATCATCTGGTAGGCCACAAGTCAAGTATTTTTTTTGGATGAGTTTCTACTAATTTTTCAATGAGTATTTTGAACTGATTGAGGTCTCGAATTAGGGCTTCACTTTCTATTTCTTAGCTTCATATAAAAAATAATTTTAAAAATTAATAATTATTATTTAAAAATAAATAAATATTTATAAATTACCTTACTTTTTTGTATTTTTTTCGTATTTATAGAAGAGAAATAGAAAGATCTAATTTTTTTCATCTCTACCGAGCATCACGTCATCTTTTAACAAGTTTTCATGGGTTATACAAGTTGTGTTTGTCCCGAGCAAATCGAGGCCTATGGCACTGTTGGAAAAGAAAAGTAATTACAAAAAAGATAAAAAAAAAAAAGAAAAAGAAATAAGATTGAAAAATGTGCTGTAAAAAACTTATGAGAAGTATTCTTGAAAGAGAAAAATGTTGTCGAAGCCAAAACTCTTTCTGTTTCCCGCAATTCTCATAGATTTCCCATATAGTGTGACCCAATTTCAGCTAATCCATCATTCACACTGAATCAATGAAATCTAATCCAAGTTTTTCGTATCATATAGTGTGACTTCGGGCCACATAGCCCTTCATATATGGAATCCTTCTATATTTCAAATTTTTAAGGTCTCTAATCTCTAAACTCTAATGATATAAAGATTGTTTCCTTTTTACCTCACTAGCTTCTTTTCTTTCTTCTTATTTTCCAAATTAACACTCATATTTTTTTTTTTTTTTGAGGGTGTTAATGTATTAGCATTACATTGAATTAAATGTGTTAATCTATGTTAAAAGGTGTTGAAAAGGAAAGAAATTAAATCTTTAATGTGATATGTTCCTCGATGGTCTATTTGGTTATGTCATTGTTATATAGCTTATCAAGGAAAACTTTAACCCCTAAACTTCGTACCTCTCCGCTCTTTTCAATTAGGAAAAAGATAATAATTTCCTCATTTCTCTGCCCTTATCTCTTAAAGTACTATAAGTTTTCTAAAAAATATATATTTTAGATCGCAACAGTTTTTCAATAAGAAATCACATAATAAAATTAATTTCATTTAAAGAAAATGAAAGAACAAAAAATAGATAATATGTCCAAGTGTTTATTTTTTAAAAAATATACATTTAATTTATTATAAAAAGAATGTGTTTAAAAATAAAATAAATGTGCCAAATATCTATCTTTAATATAGGGGTTGGTGGAGGATGAAGTCATAGACAGTGGGGACAAACTTTAGGATCAACGAAAATTATTATCATTGTTAACAACTTTACTTTTCAGCTACATAAAATGCATAAATTCTGGAAATTAAAATAGTTTAAGAAACCGAATGAAACCCTAAGCCACTATGAATATGAAGTACCAGTCAATTGTTTGTGAACATTGAGTTTAAAATTGATTTTCAAAAAGGTGTTTTTAAGGAGAAGCTACTTTTTTTAGCTTAAACCAGTGGAAAATGTTCTTTAAAACCTAACCCTAAACCCTACAATGCAAATACCGGCAACTATGGCCACCCTCGCCGGTGGGGGTGACCCACCAGACATTAATAAACAGATAAAGAATGTTCAGGAGACTAATCGCATGTTCAGGAGACTAATCGCATTGTGGAAGTTGCACCCACAAAGACGACATATGCCAATTTATTGAAATCAAAGGTTACTACTGGTAATATTGAGAAAGTACCACATAAACTAGTAGTAATGTTGCAAAGAGAACCTAGCATAACTTGAAAATCATCAGAAATCAAAAGCATGATCATGCAAGAGAATCTACAATTTGCTATCATAGTCAAATTCTCATATGGGAAACCTGACATCAGAAAACAGCGTAAAGCCATTCCAATGCAATGTGGTATTAAAGGTGCATGCAATATAGGGGGGCTGGATACTAGGTATATACTTATTAGACTGGAGATTTTGGAGGATTATGTTAATTTTTTATCAACTTCAGCATATTACATAAAAGCAAAATATATGTTTTGGCAGATGAGAACTTTAAAGTGGGATCGATGTTTGAACCACACGTGGAAACAACAATTGGAGTAGCATGGATCTTAATGACGGATTTACCTCCAAACTTTTTCGCTACAGAAACTATTTTTCCGATAGCTTCAGCTGTTGAAAAACCGTTAATAGTAGATATGGCAACAATGAATAAAACTAGACCTAGTTGTGCTAGGGTTAAAGTGGAGGTTGATTTAATTGCCAAGTTGCCACAGAGGGTCAGAATAAATGAGGAAGATAATGTAATAGGGAATATCAAATCAAAGTGGATTCAAATACAATATGATTATCTACCAAAGTATTGTAAGGAATGATGCTTACAAGGACATGATGAGAATACATGTCGGAATATACATCCGGAGTTAATGAATGAGAAGAAGGAGGAGAAAAAAGTCAAAGCAACAAAGGAGCAACATATAGAAGGGGGAAAATAAAAGAAGGAAGAAGATAATACAAGATTTCAAAGGGGATGAAGAAATCATCAGCAGTGGATTACCAGGAGAAACAAATACAGAAGGGACCAATATGGTCATATTATGGGGGAAATAAAAGAAGATACACAAAAATAAATACCAGTATCAAACACTTTTGATGCTTTTATGCATGAAGAGGAGAATGAAAAGGAAAAGAATGAAAATATGTAGAAGAGAAGGGATAAGAGTTCAACGGGTATGCAGAATACAAAGAAAAGCACGGAAGATTGGGTTATAAATACTTTTGGAAAGGAAGCAGAAAATAAAGAACAAGCTGCAAAGAATACAGAAGACAAAATAGAAGAGTTAAAAGAAACAATACCTCAAAAAGAGGGAAATGTAGATCAACAAACTATGCAGAATGAAAAAGTTTCAAGGGAGTTTGTGGTAGTAAATCAATAAAATAATGAGGAGATAAAAATATCAGAGGATGGTATTCCACTAGCAATACAAGTTGAACATCAAATTGAAATATGCAATAGTGGGAGAGGGGATTCGAATGATAAAAATTTGGGAAAGAATATTGATAAAGTAGCTGGGGGGGTAATCTATCACCTAAACAAATTTCAAAGATAAAAGATTCATAAGGCTTGCAGAGGAGACAAGACAAAGGATATAAAGCAAGTTTAATGCAGACAAGAAGTTTGGCTAAAAAAAATCTAGATTAATGCACTGATTTGAAATATGAAATCAATGAATACTCAGAAAGCATTCACTAGGTTAATTACTTTACAAAAAAGACATTACTTTTCATTCATAGGTCTCATAGATCCTTTTCAAGATAAT
Source organism: Capsicum annuum (assembly GCF_002878395.1). Taxonomy (NCBI): domain Eukaryota; kingdom Viridiplantae; phylum Streptophyta; class Magnoliopsida; order Solanales; family Solanaceae; genus Capsicum; species Capsicum annuum. The sequence goes on along the minus strand of NC_061119.1, from coordinate 155,181,634 downwards.
CTTAATATAGAGGAGTACAAAAAGAGGTTAGGGATGCAACATGCAGTGCCAAACACTTTAGGGGAAAATGGGCCTTTGTGGACTTATTAGTTACTATTAATGTGACTATGGATGAAAAGTAGTAGCTAATGTTGAAGCTACAAAATAATGATGTAAGGATATCAATTGTAGTAATATTGGTATATGCTAAATGCAGTGTGGTGGAAAGATGTAATACCCCGTACTTTTTCCTAACTAATTTCATCTCAAGAATATCTAGTATTAGATTCTAAATTGAATGATGATTATTTCATGAGGAATTTTTAAGATTTTCACTTTTTGTCATGTGGGAAATTCAATAAGCTTCTCATCGATATAAGATTCGCCCAAATTCGATAACCGGGTCAGAAGTTACGACTATTTCAAGTTCCCATCGTAAATCAGTTCCATATTAGTAAGTGGCACGCCGACAAGAGGAAATGACATTTGGAAAATTTTAGTAGGGGTCCGCAATTATGGAACATCGCACCAGGACCCAAATTAAGAATTGTCCATTTTCCAGTGTCTCAGCGTGATTTCCCCCGTGTCGCGCCAAAGTTCTAGGTCACAAAGGAAGTGGCAACGCGATGGCCCCGCATCGCGCCATCCCTCAATTTCTCAATTGTCAAAATCCAGTGACACGAAGCAATAGCGTCGCGTCGTGCCAAGGGTCCAATTCGGGAAATTTTTACTGAAATTAAATGACGCGTCCAGGGTTAAAAGGGTCAACTTCCCACCCCTATTTAAGCCCTTTAACAAGTGATTCAACCACTTTTCACCCAAAACATACTAGTTTCTCTCAAGTTTCTCTCAAAGAACAAGATAGGGTTTTCATAGAAGATCCAATTTCAAGAAAGTTTCACCGTCAACCTTCATGAAATCACGAGCTAAGGTACGCATAGTGTTCATTTATGGACTCTTTTCGTCCATGAAGCCCAAGAATCCCTTTTCTAAATTCAAGTTTATGGATTTTCTTATGAATTTCATGATTGGGCTGCTCTTGTTCCTGTGGATAATGAGAAATTGAATTCTACTCCATGTTGGGTGATAAATTCTAACTATAGATATAGATTCATGCAAACCTATGACTAAACCCTTGAATAATGAAATTAGAATTAAGCCATGATGTTTAATTATTGTACAATGATGTTTACATGTAACATGGCTACAATATGTTTGATTAAATGCCTAGATGAAGAAAAGTGCCTAACTAGCATAATACCATGAAATCCCCACGTACGTACAAGTCATGCCTATCACATGTTTTGATGAAATGCTTCTATAAATGTATTATGGATTATGATGTTAGTTATATGTTCAAGTAAGTTATGCTTGGTCAGTTTCCTTCCATCGAGTCCTGGGGGTACTCATACCCGAAACATTAGCTATGTGCCTAGAGCAATGTCATGTTTTCCCGATACTCTCAGTCAAGCTATGATCCTTAGACTTCAGACAGTCTTATGACTCAGGAAATCTCCATGATCTCGTGAACTCAGTCAGTTGTTAGATATCAGTAGTATTCCATCATTCAATGAAATTCAGTAACTTAGCCCATGTTCAGTTCAGTAAATCATGTTCAGAGTCTATTCAGATGGGAGTAGGAATTAGCACCGAGTAAACCCAAGGATGGGAACACACACTATCAGATGAGGGTATGATTCTTAGAAGTCATCCTTGCGTTCCAGAACTATGTAGCCAGCATAGGTTGAGACATCAACACTGTCTGATGAAGGTTGATGAGATGGATAAGAATTGTCAGATGAGGGCCCCACCATTCTCATATAGGGGACACTATTAGATGAGGTTCATCCACAGGTTGTCCTTACCAGTGGTGTAGTATTGACACTCTTCTAATTGGGGTTACAGATTGGACCCAACTTAGCCATAATGGCGTATCAGGGATATATCAGTTAGATAGCTACTTCCCATAATTTCATGTTACAAAATCAGGATTGTCATTTATAGTCAATTAGTCTCAGTAATAGAACTCAGGTAGTTCTTCAGATTTCAGGACTGTCAGATACAGTCAACTTAGATACAGTACGAAACTCAGATAGTTCCATTAGATTTAGGACTGTCAGATACAGTCACTCATGTTATCAGTTATATTTAGATTCAATAATCATATTATCACAGTATTAGTGTCAGTTGTTATGTCTCATGCATGTATTCTCATGCTCATGATAGTTAGTTAGTTATATTGTTCATGCATATGAACCCCATGTATTCAGCCTACCTCACATTTATACCAGTATATTCAAAGTACTAACACATTTGTGCTATGGTGTCTTATACCATAGGTTCAGAGGCATGAGCTCCAGAGCAACAGTAGATTCTAGATATCCGCAAAGAGAGTTAGAAGTGAGTCCTCATCTTTCAAGGACTTGATATTTCCCTATTATCTCATTAAGCAGTTTAGTAGTTGGAGTTAGTTGGGGACATATCCCATCAACTCCTTACTCAGATAGTTCACTTAGTTAGAGGCTTTCTAGACTATCATGTTTCAGACTTCAGTATGTTCAGTTTTGTTTTAGGTATCTATTACCCCACACAGATTTTATATCATTCAGATCATGTTTAGTATTGAACCTTATGGCCTTTCAGTTTATGTTTCTGCATTATAAAGTATTTTATACAGTATACAGGTACAGAGTCATGGGTTAACTTGTGGTCCTTTGAGGACATGATCACCATGTAGCGTTCCGAGCACCAGGCTTGGGCATTACAAACTTGGTATCAGAGCCTAAGCTTCAATAGAGTCCTACAAAGTCTGAAATTCACATCTAGTAGAGTATTGTACATGGCTGTGTTGCGCGCCACATTTATGTACAGGAGGCTATAAGATGGTTTAGGAATAGTTTCCCTTCTTTCAGTATTTATGTCATGCCAGTGAGCATAATCTCAAGTCAATCTCTCAGTCTAATCTATTTCTTCCTTTCTTCTAAAGAACATGCCTCCTAAAACAAAAAATGGAAATCAGTCAGCCCCTTAGCCTGAAGATCCTTTAGGCAATCATGTTTCTGATGCGGAGTTCAGGGTCGTATTCACAACTCTTGCTCAATCAGTCGTCGGTTAGAATAAATGGAAAATAGTTATTCTAGACAACCCAGTGGCCAATTCAGCTGCAGCTAGGATTTAGGACTTCACCCAAATGAATCCTCCGTCCTTCCTCAGGTTTAAGGTAGATGAGGACCCTCAGGAATTTATTAATCAGGTTCAGAAGGTGACAGACATCATGGGGTGACTACTGTTGAGAGTGCTGAGCTAGATGTATATCAGTTGCAGGATGTGGTTCATACTTGGTTCAAATAGTGGAAGCCAGAGAGGTCAGATAATGCAGGACCTATAGAATGGGAGGAGTTTCTCACTGCATTCTTAGATAGATTCTTTCCCTAAGATCTTAGAGAGGCTAAGGTGCTAGAATTCATCAACCTTAGGCAGTGCAATATGACGGTGAAAAGTATTATCTTAAGTTTACTCAATTAGCCAGTTATGCCCCTCATGTGGTTGCAGACAACAGAGCCAAGATGAGTAAGTTCACTTCAGGGGTAAATGATAGCGTGGTAAATGAGTGCAGATCTGCCATGCTGAACAGTGACATAACTTTAGCTAGGCTTATGAATCATGCTCAGCAGATAGAGGAGCAGAAGATTAAGCAGAGGAAGAAGCAGAATAAGAGAGCGAAGACAGGTAGTTTTAACTTCGCTCAGCCTAAATCAGAAGGAGGAAACCATTCCCAGTTTTGTCCTAAGTCATCAGTTCCAGCCCCTTCTTCAGCCAGTGCGCTAGTTCTTAAGTTTAGAGAGGGTAACGGAGATACAGCACCAGGCTCTAGGTCTCAGGGCAGTGTTAGAAATGCCTGAACTAATCCCCTTTGTCAGACTTGCGGTAAGAACCATAAGGGTACTTGCAGAGCTGGTAGCGGTGTCTGTTTCGGTTGTGGCAAACTAGGCCACAGAGTTAGAGAATACCCTCAATCAGGTAATCAGAGTCATCTCCGCTCCTAAGCTCAGTCCAATCGCCCAAATTAGAAGGGTGCCACCACCAGTGCTACTAGTGGGCAACGTCCAAATCGTCTCTATACTCTTCAGTCTTGACAGAATCAGGAAAATTCTCCTGATGTAGTTACTGGTATGTTACAGATATTTTATGTGCATGTTTCTAGATCCAGGAGCTTATTTATCTTTTGTTACTCCCTATATAGCAGGCAATTTTGGAATCAGTCCTGAAACCCTAGCAGAGACCTTTTTAGTCTCTACCCCAGTGGGTAAAACCATTATAGCTCGGCAGGTATACAGGAATTGTCCGATTATGATATTTCAGAAAGTCACTTCAGCAGACTTAGTAAAATTAGAGATGACTGGTTTTGATATCATTCTTGGAATGGATTGGCTTCATCCCTACTATGCCACAGTCGACTATAAAAAAAGAATAGTCTAGTTTTAGTTTCCGAATGAACCCATCCTTGAATAGAAGGGTATTACTTTAGCGTTCAGAGGTCAGCTTGTTTCCTACCTTTCGGCACAAAAAATGATATCTAAAGGATGTGTCTATCATTTTATTAGAGTTAAGGACACTAGTTTCGAAACTCCCAGCCTTGAATTAGTTCCAGTTGTAGGTGAATATTTAGATGTCTTTCCTGAAGATCTTTCAAGAATTCCTCCCAAAAGGGAAATAGACTTCAGCATTGATCTTCTTCCAGATACTCAGCCTATATCTATTCCACCATACAGAATGGCACCAGCAAAACTCAGAGAACTAAAAGAAAAATTGAAGGATCTCTTAGATAAGGGATTTATCAGGCCCAATGTTTCCCCGTGGGGTACAGTATTATTCATGCAAAAGAAAAATGGTTCTCTTAGGATATGTGTAGACTACCATCAACTCAATAAGGTCACGGTCAAGAATGAGTATTCTCTTTCCAAAATTGATGACTTGTTTGATATACTTTAGGGTGCCAGTTATTTCTCTAAGATTAACCTCAGATTCGGCTATTATCATCTCAGAGTTAGAGAATGTGACATTCTGAAAATAGCTTTTTGTACTTGGTATGATCATTTCGAATTCTTAGTTATGTCCTTTGCCCTTACCAATGCTCCAATAGCTTTTATGGACTTAATGAACCGTGTGTTCAAGTAGTACTTGGAAATGTTCGTCATAGTCTTTATAGATGATATTCTGGTCTATTCCCGTAGTAAGCGTGATCATGCATACCATCTCAGAACAGCACTTCAGACTCTTAGAGATTATCAGTTATTCGCCAAATTCAGTAAGTGTGAATTTTGGCTAAGGTCAGTAGCATTCCTTGGTCATATCATTTTCGGTGATGGCATTAGAGTGGATCCTCAAAAGACTGAAGTAGTAAGAAACTAGACTCGCCCTATCTCTCTATCAAATATTAAAAGTTTCTTGGGTTTGACCGGCTATTACAGATGGTTTGTTGAGGGATTTTCTTCTATTGCATCCCCTATGTCCAGATTGACTCAAAATAAAGTCAAGTTTTAGTGGTCAGATCCTTGCAAGAAGAATTTTCAGGAGTTGAAGACCCGACTCATCTCAGCTTCAGTATTAGCTCTTCCAAATGGTTCAGATGGTTTTGTAGTGTATTGTGATGCATCCAGAGTAGGTTTGGGTTGCGTCCTCAGGCAGTATAGTAAGGTCATAGCCTATGCCTCCAGACAGCTTAAGCCCCATAAGAGGAATTATCCTACTCATGATCTTGAGTTAGCAACCGTAGTATTTGCCTTGAAGATTTGGAGTCATTGTCTATGCGGTGTTCATGTAGATATGTTCACTGATCATAAAAGTCTTCAGTATGTCTTTTATAAAAAAAATCTCAATCTTCACTAGAAAAGGTGGTTATAGCTCTTGAAAGATTATGACATGAGTGTCCTTTATCATCCGGAAAGGATAATGTAGTGGCCGATGCTCTCAGTAGACTATCCATGGGTAGTGTTTCTCATGTTGAGGACGGTAAAAAGAAGTTAGCTCAGGAAGTCCTTCAGCTTACCAGACTAGGCTTTCGCTTAGTCGATACAGAAAGGATGATATATGGGTTCAGGGTAGTTTAGAATCATCTCTAGTTTACAAAGTGAAAGAAAAGCAAGATAGAGATCCCAGCCTGTCAAGTTGAAAGAGTCAGTCCAGGATCAAAAAGTAGAGATTTTCTCCCAAGGAGAGATGGTGTCCTTCGTTGTCAGGGTCGTCTCTGTATTCCAGGTGTAGATGACTTAAGGCAGCAAATTCTATAGAAATGCATGGTGCGCGCTACTCTATTTATTCAGGGGCCACAAAGATGTACCGCGACTTACAGGAAATCTATTGGTGGAGTGGGATAAAGAGAGACATTGCAGAGTTTGTGGATAAGTGATCTACATATCAGTAGGTTAAGATAGAGCATCAAAAGCCTAGTGGGTCCATGCAGGAGTTTAGTATTCCTACTTGGAAGTGGGAAATTGTGAACATGGACTTCATGATGGGTTTGCCTCGAACTCGTCATCAACATAATTTAGTCAGGGTCATTGTAGACAGAATGACCAAATCAGCTTATTTCCTTCCAGTTCATACCTCTTACATCCGAGGATTATGCCAAACTCTACATCAAGGAGTTGGTCAGATTACATGGTGTTCTGTTGTCTATTATCTCAGACAGAGGTACCCAGTTCACCTCTTATTTCTGGAAATCATTCTAAAAGGGTCTTAGTACCCAAGTTCATCTTAGTACAACTTTTCATCCTCAGACAGATGGTCAAGAAGAAAGGACCATTCAGACGTTAGAAGATATGCTAAGGGCATGTGCAATCGATTTTAAGGAAAGTTGGGATGATCACTTATCTTTGATTGAGTTTGCATACAACAACAACTATCATTCCAGTATTTAAATAGCTCAATTCAAAGATCTCTATGGTAGGAGATGTAGATCTCCAATTGGTTGGTTCAAGTTAGTGAGGCCTCAGTTATAAGGCCTGACTTGGTATTCGATGCCTTAGAAAAAGTCCAATTGATTAGAGAAAGACTTCGGGCTGCTCAGAGCCAACAGAAGTCTTATGCAGATGTTCGTAGAAAAGATCTCAAGTTTGAGATTGGTGATCATGTCTATCTAAAGATCTCTCCTATGAATGCAGTGAAGAGATTTGACAAGAAGGGATAGCTCAGTCCCTAATATGTTGGTCCCTTCAAGATTCTCAGTCGTTTTGGTAAGGTAGCCTATGAGCTTGAATTGCCTTCAGATCTAGCCTCAGTTCATCCAGTCTTTCATGTCTCTTTGCTCAAAAAGTGCATAGGTGACCCATCAGTTGTATTCCCTATTCAGAGCACTGATATTCAGAATACTCTTTCTTATGAAGAGATTCTAGTCAAAATTTTAGACTATCAGACTCGTTGATTGAGGAACAAAGAAGTCCTTCTAGTTAAGGTTCTTTGGATAAATCAGTCTATCGGGGGAGCTACTTGGGAAGTAGAGGCAGACATGCATACCAAGTATCCTCACCTCTTTTCCACCAACTCAGATCAAGCTCAAGGTAACAGTTCTCCTTAAGCTTACTCAATTTCATGTTAAGTGTTCATCACAAACTTGGTATGCAGTTTCATGCTCATGTTCCCATTATAAACTTGGTATCAAGTACCATTGCATATTCAGTCATGCACTCATGTATCAGTTCATTTATGTAATTATACATCAAACATGCATTCTCATTGTGAGAAACTTAGTTCTTCAGAACACTCACTCATGCATTCATGAATTAGTTACACATACATCAGAATGCAAATTCAGTATTATATATTCATCTTGTCAGTCATGAGATCATGTTTTAGTTATTCATGTACAATATGTACGTCAGTTGTCTGACTCAAAGGGGAGACATTGTAATACCCCATACTTTTTCCTAGCGAATTTTATCTCAAGAATGTCTAGTATTATCTTCTAAATTGAATGATGATTATTACATGAGGAATTTTTAAGATTTTCACTTTTTGTCATGTGGGAAATTCAATAAGTTTTCCATCGATATAAGATTCGCCCAAATTCGATAACCGGGTCAGAAGTTATGACTATTTCAAGTTCCCTTCATAAAATAACGTCATATTAGTAAATGTTGCGCCACTCCATAAGAGGAAATGGCATTTGGCAAATTCCAGTAAGGGTCCGCAATTATGGCACATCACGCCAGGGCCCAAATTTAAAATTATCCATTTTCCAGTGTCTCAGCGCGATTTCCCCTGTGTTGCATCATCCTTCAATTTCCCAACTGTCAAAATCCAGTGACACAGCGTGATAGCACCACGTTGCACCAAGGGTCCAATTCGGGAAATTTTCACTGAAATTAATGACGCGTTCAGGGTTAAAAGGGTCAACTTTTCACCCCTATTTAAGTTCTTTAACACGTGATTCAGCCACTTTTCACCCAAAAAATACTAGTTTCTCTCAAGTTTCTCTCAAGAACAAGCAAGGTTTTTCATAGAAGATCCAATTTCAAGAAAGTTTCACCGTCAATCTTCACGAAATCATGAGCTAAGGTATGCATAGTGTTCATTCATGGACTCCTTTCGTCCATGAAGCCCAAGAATCCCTTTTCTAAATTCAAGTTTATGGATTTTCTTTTGAATTTCATGATTGGGCTGCTCTTGTTCATGTGGATAATGAGAAATTGAATTTTACTCCATGTTGGGTGATAAATTCTATGTGGGTTAAATTATTATAGATATAGATTCATGCAAACCTATGACTAAACCCTTAAATGATGAAATTAGAATTGTATCATGATGTTTAATTATTATACAGTGATGTTTACATGTACCATGCCTATAATATATTTGATTAAATGCCTAAATGATGGAAAAGTTTCTAACTAGCATGATACCATGAAATCCCCACATATGTACAAGTTATGTCTATTACATGTTTTGATGAAATACTTCTATAAATGTATTATGGATTATGATGTTAGTTATATATTCAAGTAAGTTATGCTTGATCAGTTTCCTTCCATCGAGTCCTGGGGGTACTCGTACCCGAAACATTAGCTGTGTGCCTAGAGCCATGTCATGTTTTCACGATACTCTCAGTCAAGCTATGATTCTTAGAATTCAGACAATCTTATGACTCAGGAAATCTTCATGATCTCGTGAACTCAGTAGTTGTCAAATATCAGTAGTATTTCGTCAGTCAACAGAATTCAGTAACTCAGCCCATGTTCAGTTCAGTAAATCATGTTCAGAGTCTATTCAAATGGTAGTAGGAATTAGCACCAAGTGAACCCAAGGATAGGAACACGCACTATCAGATGAGGGTGTGATTCTTAGAATTCATCCTTGCATTTCTGAACTATGTAGCCAGCATAGGTTGAGACATCAATACTGTTCGATGAGGGTTGATGAGGTGGATAAGCACTGTTAGATAAAGGGCCCACAATTCTCGTATAAGGGACACTATCAGATGAGGGTCTCCCATAGCTTGTCCTTACCAGTGGTGCGGTATTGACACCCTTCTAATTGGGGTTATACATTAGACCCTAACTCAGCCATAATGTTATATCAGGGACATGTCGATTAGATAACTACTTCCCATAGTTTCATGTTACAGAATCAGGACTATCAGATATAGCCAATCAGTCTCAATATAACTCAGATAGTTCTTCAGATTTTAAGACTGTCAGATACAGTCAACTCAGATACAGTACAAAACTCAGATAGTTCCATTAGATTCAGGACTGTCAGATACAGTCACTCATGTTATCAGATATATTTAGATTCAATAATCATGTTATCAGCTATATTCAGATTCAGTAATCATGTTATCACAGTATTAGTGTCAATTGTTATGTCTCATGTATGTATTCCCATGCTCATGATAGTTAGTCAGTTATTATTATTGTTCATGCATATGAACCCCATGCATTTAGCCTACCTCACATGCATAGCAGTAAATTCAAAGTACTGATGTATTTGCACTATGATTTCTTATACCATAGGTTCAGATACACGAGCTCCAGAGCAACAACAGATTCCAGATATCCATAGACAACGTTAGAAGTGAGTCCTCATCTTTCAAGGACATGATTATTTTCCTATTATCTTATTAATCAATTTATTAGTTGGAGTTAGTTGGGGACGTATCCCAGCAACTCCTTACTCAAATAGTTCAGTCAGTTAGAGGCTTTCTTGACTATCATGTTTCAGACTTCAGTATGTTCAGTTTTGTTTTAGGTATTCTATTATCCCACACAGATGTTATATCATTCAGATCATGTTCAGTATTGAACCTTATGGCCTTTCAGTTCATGTTTTCACATTATAAAGTATTTTATGCAGTATACAGGTACAGATATCAGTCATGGGTTCGCTTATGGTCCTTCGGGGTTATGAGCACCATGTATCATTTCGAGCCTCAAGCTTGGGGCATTACAAAAAAGTTACACTATGGGAATCCTTTGATGATATGTCTTTGAATATTAAAGATCCATGGTTAGTAGGTAAAGATTTCAATGTCATAATTAGTGAAGAAGAGAAATTAGTGTAACGCCCCGAGACTGCACCCTGGACGTCACACGGTGCTTACATTCCCAAAGGATCACAAGCTAACTCATGACTAGTACCTGCTGTGAGAACTGAATATAATACTGGACTATATATGCAAAAGAAATCTGAAAATGCCATAAGTTTATCAAAGTACTGAAATAATAACAGAGTGTAACTAATAATAACATCTGAAAACTGAATAACTGACTATGTAAGTCTAAAAGCTTCTAACTGTCTGAATATGGAGTTGATGGGACAAACCCCCAACTAACTCTGACTGAAATAACTAGTGAACTGTTGGAATACTGAAATAGATAAATTTTGTCCTTAAAATATGAGGACTCACCACTATAAATGTTGATGATAGCCTGAGATGCTAAGAACGATCAGGAACCTGAACTTTTAAACCTATGATATGAGACATCATAGCACAAAAAAAAGTATACAATCAGTATGTGAAATGTACTGGTATACTAAGTGAGGTAAGGCTGATATACATGGGTTCATATGTATGAGCTGATAACTGACTGAATGAACATCAAGAAGTAACTGGAAGAGAGTACATATAAAACTATAATTACTGAACATGCAATACTGCGCATACAGGTATACATCGTGTATCTGATATTATACTAAAACTGAGTACTGAATTCTGATGGTTGAGTAATTGATAACTGATAGCCATAGTTCTATAGAACTGAATGAGTTCTTTACTGAACACTGAGACTGAAACTGTAACTGTGGAAGTGTTTATCTAACCGACATACCCCGGTATAGACTGATTTGAGGTCCAACCTGTGACCCCAGTTGGAAGGGTGTTAGCACTTTGTCACGGGATACTATCAAGGCTGTGTCAACCCTAATCTGGCAGGAAGACTCATGAAATATATATATAATTATGTCAATGCTAGTATAGCAAGAGGACAACTTACCTAATGCTGGCTACATAATTCTGTAACTCAGGGATTGCTACTAAGGGTCAAACCCTAACTAGCAGGAATGCCCCCATCCCTAGGTTTGCTCGGTGCTGAATTATACTCCCAACTGAAAGACACTGATCACTAGACTATAGTAAGCTTGACTAAACTGAACCTGCTTGTGTTGACTAACTGAACTGGACTGAGTTTACTGAGTTCTGTTAACTGACTGAGTACTACGATCCTTAACCTTTACTGGGACTATTCTATAACTATTACAACTAAGTAAACATCTAGATTTTGGGTAATAAATATCCACAGAACTCGATAGCATAATTGATAAATTCATATCACAACTTTAATAACACAACAATAGGTTACCATTTATGATTTACTGAACATTTTATGCAAGGCATAGCTTAAGCATAGAAATAGTTTAAACTTGTAGTAATAGCATGATTTCAATGCTAAAATCACCAAAAGATCACAATGCACAATTCCTTCACTTAGACATTTTGTCAAACACTTAGTAGGCATAACCTTGTAATAGGAATGAACAACATGTTAATGCATCATGACCACAACAATCAATTCACAATTCAAAGGTTTGACATGATATCTGCATCAACCAACATACCCATTGATCTATTTTACATGAAACTCATATTTTCTTAATTTGAAACTCAAATAACAATACAAAAATGAGCATAATTCAATTCATAACATGGGAATTATAATTCAAGTTTTGAAAAGGGTTTTTAAACTCCAAGGGTGGTAGAAAACCCAATGATGAACACCTAACATACCTTGATTGTTGATTTCATAAGAATTGTCGGTGAATTCTTGGGACTTGGACTTGGACTTGAACTTGATGAAACGAGGGCTTTGTTCTTGAGAGCATTTGTGAGATAATAAGTGAATTTTGCCCTTTGGGAGGTTTAATTTCATATTATGGTTGAGTATTGTAAGAGGAAAATGACCCAATTACCCCCACAAACCCATAACTTAATAATAAAACTTACCTAGTGACGCGATAGGCGATGTGCCGCGTCAATGGGGTCGATGCGATTACCAACATATCACGTCGATGGTGCCAATGCAATAGGCAATGTGACGCATCATGATTGCATAGGCTTTTTATTTAAGTCGCCCAAACGTAGCTCAAACGATGTTCAAAAAATTTGAAACTCAACTGAGATAACCTATATATAACCTTGATCATGAATCAATTTAAAAATCGATAATCTAAGGCCGGGAAGATCGTGAATGATATCATTGAAATATCGAGGCCAAAAATAAGACTTAGTGTCAACACTTGGCTGAATTTTTCTAAGTTTGAGACCCCTTTTGGAATGCTAGAAATGACTGAAATGACTAGGACTTTGCGGAGTATTACAATATCTCCTCCTTGGGAACATTCGTCCTCGAATAAAACTGACTGAACCGTGAAGAACTGAGTAACTGTACTTACACTAACATGCATAACTGAAGTATGATTGAATTCTGGAGACATGATTAGGGCTGGGCATTTGGTTTTTTTGGTTTGATGATTTAATATCGGTTTGGATTTTTGATTTTCAGATTAACAAAAATGACAAATGTAACCAAACCAAAATAAACTCAGTTCGGCTTGGTTTCTACAAATTCGGTTCAGTTATTTTAGATTTTTATTTTGATTTTGAATATTAAAGTAGTGAACCTCTCTTTGTTATGACTGGACATTTAAAATTAATGATTCTTTTAAAAAAATATTTCAAACCTATTTTTCATTCCGAGATATAAATAACTCAACATGGATGAAACTAAATGATATAACCATAAGTTTAACATAATATATAACTTCATTATGCATAAGTTTGCATAAATAGTCGGAACTCAAAAGAGTGGTCGCTGTCGGAAAGACCATAGTCGGCACTGCAGGCTGCAACCCACAATGGTCGTTTGGTTGCCGGCTCTGATGTTGTTGTACAGACGACGATCTCACCGACAGTCTATGGTCCGATCGATTGTTCAACTATTGGACTGATGTATGCTGTTAGTTGTATGTGGCGTGACATTACTTATTAGTTATTAGGGTTGCTACTATATATTTATATTATATTATTATAGATTAAATATTATATATATAATAAAATATATACATATATTATTAATTATTTTTAGAATTTCGGTTAATCGGTTTATCTAAATTTTTATTTTTTTTTTGAAAAACCAAAAACCAAATCGTTTAACCGAATTTCAAAAATTAAAAATCACAACCGATCCAAAAAATCAAAAAACCAAATCAAAATTAAAATTTTGATTTGGTTTTTTGGTTTAAACCAAAATATGCCCAGCCCTAGACATGACACATGATTGAACTGTTTCATGAATGCATAAATGATATTAAAATGTTATGCAGCTGTTACTGAGTATGGAATATAGTAAATCTAAGAAAATGTTACCTTAAGTTGAGAACCTTAAGTTTAGAACACCGAAGAATATGAGATCCTTTACTGAACATGCGTTAATGGGAACATGAGATCATAACTAAGTTTGAAGCATGATGCATGAACTGAATATCATGAACTGAATTCGATTTCTTGAACACATGCAGTGACATGAGAATGGCTATAAGGCTGGGATAGGAATGAGAGAGTCAACTTATGATTAACCATTATCTCTAGCTAGATCTGGTTTCATGAAGAAAAGATGAGAGATTTAGTACATGAAAAGATCGAGGGTATTACATCTCCCCCTTGGGATAGTTCGTCCCTCGAATGATACTGATTTGACTGAACTACCAGGAAAACTAAGATGATGCACGGAATGCTTACGAACTGAATCATGACTGACTATCTAGGATCTGAAATATGATGCATGAACAGAACTAGATTTACAATTTACATGGATGCGAATAAACTATTTACTTGGAAGGGATATATATTCATGAAACTTTAGATAGTAAGACTAGATCGAAAGATGGAAAAACCATAGGAACATGCCTGTCTGATGCTAATCTGAATTACTGGCTATACATACCAACTCATACTGAAAGCTTATACTTAACTGGAGTATTTCTTCGACACTCTTTCTAAGAAGTTCTAATGACCTTTAAGGAGTAAGGAATCTTGGGCATGGTCTGAATAAGACATCTAGATAAGAAATCACAACAAGGCTAAAATTTGGTAATATGAAACACAGTCCTACGAAATATCAGCTAGGATAGAGATACTAGGCCTTACGCACTGCAACTACTATATTTTAAGCTTAGACATACTCCTTAAATACTCTCTCAACTATACCCTCTACCGTAATACTGTACTTCACCTGAGACTAATAAAAATATTCACATGGGCACTGATAACTCTACCTACTGAAGTCTGAGCTGGACTGAATTCTCCCACTATGTACAAGCCTACTCGAATCTATGAAATGCACACATAACACTGTAATACTAGTCCGAATCATGAACTCAACAAACCCTGCATTTTTACTCTCATCTTATGAATAATTCTGATTTCCCATTCAACACTAAATGCAACCTCTTTAGCCATTCACTAATGTGTAATGCATTTATCCACTTACACACCAACATGACGTTCAAACCTATATTCATGACTAAAGCCTCGAGTAAAACAAACATGCAACAATCTTTTCTTAACATGAAATATTTACTCTCTCCTATCTAAGCAATTACTCATCACTACATCATTTCATAAGGAGAGGTTACTGAAAGGCTAAAACATGAGGACCTAAAACATGAATGAACACTATACAAAACTTGACACTCAAAAGAGGCCTGAGGAATAGAATATCATCATCATGGGTTCATCAAGAGACCTAGACTGAGGATATACATGACATAATCTGAATTTCTCTCATCATTAGGAGTGTTGAATGAATACTGGAATTGAACATACTACAGAGCATGAGCACATGAGTCATGAGCTGCATGACCTGAGTTTGGAATTTTTGAATTCATGGAATATGGTTTTCAATGCTGAGAAAACTGGAACCCCTCATACGAGGGACTAGAATCGTACATGATTCTATGGAAAGTACATGAATATGAGCTACGAGCATAGAGTTGACATGTACGGCATGAGTAGATATCATAATATAAGTAAAGTACAAATAGTAAAATAAGCCTGGGTCAGGCATTCTCCTCCCTAGTGTTGTTCTACAACACACTAGCATCACTACTAAAATTTGAGAGCCTGACTTGGTCACTTGTTCTACCATCTCCCCCTTAGCTTAAAGTCATCATTCTAAGTCTGTGGACCACTTAAGCAACATCTCCAAACTATACTAAAACCATTTTACTTTAGAGTCCGAGATATAACAATACTCATAAACACTAAACTTACCCTAAAAAACTGCACCTGAAAGTGTAGAATCCTACTGCTGATACTTTCATCTGAGATAGAACTCTTAACTTTATATAGTACCAAATATATCCTGTAACAACTTAAGAACTGACTAACTTAGAATTTTCAACTCCTCTTTCTATTAGATCAACCTTCAAAGATTCAAACTTAGGTCCTAACACATAACGTGGATATCCCTAATTCTTTAATAACTCTACCACTTTCATCATAGCCTACAACTATCACACCCACAACATATATTTTGAATTAATAAATTTAAATTCTTGTATACACTGCTTCAAGCCTACTGATTCATCTCTCACATGATCAGTCCCATGAATTATATAATCTGCTCAACTTCAGATAACACCATCCCAACTCTACTACTATTTCTAAATTCCTAGTTTCATGCTTCTAACTCTAGATCATATAATGTCATATGATTCTGAGAAAGAAGCTGAAATCATATCTAACTCCTAAGCACTGAGGTACTACCCCTTCTTTTACTGACTGGTTCATTAAAAAGTTGACACTGAACTACTCAATTTTTGAAATCAACTAAAGGGATTTACTGGGATACTATAATCGGGCAATTTTTGCATACCTGTCTGGCTAGGATAGATGTACCCACTAGGGTAGACACTGAGAAGAGCTCTGCTAAGGTTTTAGGGACTGACACTAAAATTGACAACTACATCAGGGGTTATAAAACAAAGAGAAGCTACAAGATCTAACAAGGCATAAACATGTAAATAAATGGACGGTAACGTACCTAACCACATCAAGAGAACATTCCTAATCATATCGGTACTGAATTGCATATAGCCTATTTTGATGCTGACCACTATTAGCACTGGAAGGGACAGTACCCTGCTGAGTCAGGTGGCCGAACAAAATTAAGGATGGCTGGACAGACCCTGCTGACCACTCTTTAGGAAATCTCTGACTCTGTGGCTTGGATTGCCATACCCAAAACACACATCACTGCTGGCTCTACACACACCCTTATGATTCTTACCATATTCTTCACAAAACGGATTAGTATGAACACCCTTCCTACTACCTTGTGACTTAGAGCCTGGTGCTCTATCTTAACTATTATTCTTAAATTTAGGCACTGGCACACTGATTGAAGGCAGAGATGGGGCTGAGAATTTCTTACGAGATTGGAAAAAGTTACTACCCCTTGACCTAGGCTTAAAACTACTTGTTCTGTCCCTCTTATTCTTTCTCTTTTTCTTCCTACGCTCCCCCTTCTCACTCGGCTGAGCATGAATCAAAAGCATAGGTAGGAAAATAGCATGTAGATTGATTTGAGAAACTACTGAAGAAGCTAAGGTAGTGAAAGTGTCTCTAAATTTAGTGTGAGAGACATGCTCCTTCAGGTGATCTCCCTATATTGGCAGAATCACGGGTTAATTCTCATTTTTTTGTTAGTATTTCTAGGTGGCATATTCTATAAATGAAAGAAAGATTAGAATTAGATAGAGATTTTAACTTAAGCTCATGATTACTCGCATGATATGTACACTAAAATAATGGAACTTTTTACTAAAATACATCATAGCCTCTTGTCCATAAGTGTCGCGCGCTACACACCCATGCAAAAAACTCTATCGGATGCGTCTTTTAGACTCTCTAGGACTCTTTAGAACCTTAGGATCTGATACTAAGTTTGTTATGCCCCAAAACTGCACCCTAGGTATCACACGGTGCTTACAATCCCAAAGGACCATAAGATAACCAATAACTGTACCTGTTGTGACCACTGAATATAATATTGGACTATATATGAAGAAGAAATCTGAAAATACCATAAGGTTCTCAAAGTACTGAAATAATAACTGAGTGTAACTGATAATAACATTTGAAAATTAAATAACTGACTATTCTAGTCTGAAAGCCTCTAACTGTCTGAATATGGTGTTGATGGGACAAAGCCCCAACTAAATCCGACTGAAATAACTACTAAACTGCTGAAATACTCAAATAGATAAACTTTGTCCTTGAAATATGAGGACTCGCCACTATAACTATTGCTGATAGCCTGAGCTGCTAAATATGGTTAGGAGTCTGAACGTTTGAACCTATGATATGAGACATCATAGTGCAAAAGAAAGTATTTCGATCAATATGTGGAATGAACTGGTATGCTAAGTGAGGTAAGGCTGATATACATGGGTTCATATGCATGAGCTGATAACTGACTGAATGAACATTATAAAGTAACTAGATGAGAGTACATGCAAAACTGTAACTACTGAACATACTAAACATGCAATACTGCACATATAGGCATACATCGTGTATCTGAGATTATACTAAACCTAAGTACTAAATTCTAATAGCTGAGTAACTGATAATTGATAGCCATGGTTTTGTAGAACTAACTGAGTTTTTTACTAAATACTGAGACTAAAACTGTAACTGTGGTAGTGTTTATCTAATCGACATACCCCGGTATAGACTGATTTAGGGTCCAACCAATGAACCCATTTAGAAGGGTATTAGCACCTTGCCATGGGATACTAACAAGGTTGTGTCAACCCTAATCTGGCAGGAAGACTCATGAAATATATTTATGATTGCGTCTACCCTTGTATGGAAGCAGGACGACTTACCCTACGTTGGCTACATAGTTCTATAACTCAGGGATTACTACCAAAGGTCAAACCCTAACTGGCAGGAATTCCCCCATCCCTAGGTTCTCAGTGTTGAATCCTACTCCAACTGAAAGACACTGATCACTAGACTATACTAAGCTTGACTGAACTGACCCTAATCTTGTTAACTAACTGAATTGGACTGAGTTCACTGAGTTCTGTTAACTGATTAAGTACTACGGTCCTTGACCTTTATTGGGACTATTCTATAACTACTATAACTAAGTAAACAGTAGATTTTAGGTAATAAATACCCTCAGGACTTGATAGCATAATTGATAAACTCATATCACAACTTTAATAACACAACAATAGGTTACTATGCAAGATTTACTCATATGGACATTTTATCAAACACTTACAAGGCATAGCTTAAGCATGCGAATAGTTTAAACATGTAGAAATATCATGATTTCAATACAAAAATCACCAAAAAATCACAATGCACAATTCCTTCACTAAGATACTATGTCAAACACTTAGGAGGCATAACCTTGTACATAGGAATGAACAACATGTTAATGCATCATGACTACAACAATCAATTCAAAATTCAAGGGTTTGACATGAGATCTACATCAACCAACATGCCCATTGATCTATTTTACATGAAAATCATATTTTCTTAACTTTGAAACTCAAATAACAACACAAATAGGAGAATAATTTAATTCATATCATGGGAATTATAATTAAAGTTTTGAAAAGGGTTCTTGAACTCCAAGGGTGGTAGGAAACCCAAGGATGAGCACCTAACATACCTTGATTGTTGATTTCATGAGAACTGTCGGTGAATTCTTGGGACTTGGACTTAAACTTGATGAAACTAGGGCTTTGTTCTTGAGAGTATTTGTGAGATAATAGGTGAATTTTGCCCTTTGGGAGGTTTTATTTTGTGTTATGGCTGAGTATTGTAAGGGAAAAATGACCCAATTACCCCCACAAACCCATAACTTAATACACAAAACTTTCCTAGTGATACGATAGGCGATGCATCGCATCGATGGGGTCAACACGATTATCGATGCATCACGTCGATGGTGCCGATGCAATTGCCAATGCAACACATCATGATCGCATTGGCTTGCTATTTTGGTCACCCAAACGTGGGTCAAACAATGTTTGAAAATTTTGAAACTCACCTGAGATAATCTATAGATAGCCCTGATCATGAATCAATTAAAAATCAACAATCTAAGGCCAGGAAGATTGTGAATGATACCATTGAAATATCGAGGCCAAAAATGAGACTAAGTGTCAACACTTCGCTGAAATTTCTTAGTCTAGGACCTCTTTTGGCATGCTATAAAGGACTGAAATCACTAGGACTTTGTGGGGTCTTACAGTTAGGGGGATTACTAGCTACTGTAGCTGAAACTGAAGATTTCAAACATTAAATAAACTTATCCATTCTGGAGGTTGTTGGGTTCAAGGGAAGTAAATAAACATGGTGGAATGGGAGAACAGATGATGATTGCATATTCAAAAGATTGGATAGGGTTATGTGTAATAAAAATTAAGAGACGTATTTCAAGTAGTGGAGGTATAGCATTTATTCAGAAGTGGATCAGATCATACTCCATTACAAATTAAGTTCTGCATAATTAATGATCATATTACTAAGTCATTTTAGTTCCTTAATATATGGCTGAAAGATGATACTTGTCTGGAGATCATAAGGCAGAATTGTCATACGCAAGTACAGGGAAATCCTTTTATCATATTTCATTATAAGTTGAAGCAAGTTAAATCTGCTTTAACTAAAGGGAGGAAAGAATATTTTGGAACTATTTTCCAAGAGATTTCTACCCAGGAGGAAATCATAAGGGTGAAGGAAAAGCAATTTGAGGAATAGCTAACTAGTGTAATTAGGGAACTTTTATTTAAAGCACAGGCAGAACTAAATATGCAACTGAAAAGGGAAAAAGAGTTTTGGAAGCAGAAGGCAGGCATTCAATGGTTCAAGGATGGAGAAAGAAATACTAAATTCTTTCATGCAATAGTAAAGTGTAGAATAAGAATATTGAAGGTGCAAAGGATTCAAAATGCAGAAGGGGAATAGTTAGAGGAATAAAAAGATATTTCTGAAGCTATTGTAGTTTTTTTCAAAAGCAATTTTAAAAAGAAGCTGAAATTAAGAATTTCACTATGTTGGAAGAATTACCAACATTAGTGAATGTAGAACAGAGTGTATAGCTGAACAGTATTCCGAAAATTCAACAGGTCAAGAATGCAGTCATGGGTCTGAATAGAAATAGTACTGGAGGCCCAGATGAAATGACAGGAGATTTATTCCAGGATGATAGGGATATTATTGGGGAAGATATTCATCAAATAGTGGTAGCATTTTTCTGTGGATTTGAGTTACCAAGATTTGTAACGCATACAAATTTTGTTCTTCTTCTAAAAAAGTTAGTGGTAAACACTTTTTCAGACATGAGACCTATTTCTTTAAGTAATTTTGTTAATAAAAATTTTCCAAAATTTTACATGACAAAATTAAGAAGCTTCTTCCAAACACCATATCAAAGGAACAGGTAAGATTCATCCAAGGAAGAAATATTGCAGAAAATATTTTTGTGGTACAAGGGATTATTTCTAAGATAAGAAAGAGAGGTAAAATCCCTAACATGGTGATTAAACTAGATATGATGAAGGCATATGATAGAGTGGACCGGTAATACCTTACTAAGGTATTGAGAAAAATGGGATTTAATAAAACCCTTATTGATATGATGTACAGATTAATGGGTAGCAACTGGTATTTAATTTTATTCAATAGACAGCCAAAAGAGTTCTTTAGATCCTATAAGGGTCTAAAACAAGGGGATCCTTTATCCCCTACTCTATTCATATTAGCATCTGAACTGATGTACAGAGCTCTAAAGTCCCTGCTTCTTAAGAAAAAATTCAAATTATTTGGAATGCCAAGACGAACCCCAAAGATTAATCATCTAGCTTTTGTTGATGATATGATCATATTGTGTAAAGCTGATCTGAGTATGTTGCAAATAGTTACTTCTACCTTGGAGAATTATGAAAATATTTTTGGCCAAAAGATTAATAAAGAGAAGAGTGAAATATACTTGCATAAAGGAGTTTCTCAAGGTGTGGTAGTAATGGCTAAGTAGCTACAGGGATCGTGAGAAAAGAATTTCCTTTTACTTATCTAGGATACCCTATATTTCATAAGCAGAAGAAGAAGGATTTTACCAGTATATTATGAATAGAATCAGTAGCAAGTTGCAAGGATGGAAAGGGAAAATGCTATCATATGGAGAAAGGGTTGTCCTAATGAAGCATGTGTTATAAAGCATACCTATACACTGTCTATCAGTGATGAATCCCTCAGCAGATGTTATGAATTTAATTTAGGAAATTTTTTCTCAATTATTTTAGAGAAATCATATAGGAGGAAGGAGCAGATACTAGGTAAAATGAAAGGAGTTATGTATGCCAAAAGAGTATGATGGTGTTGGCTTTAGACCGGTATGGGATATAAGCATGGCTCTTTTTTCAAACTATGGTGGAATTTTAGAACCAGGATATCTATATGAAGTGAATATATGCATAACAAGTATTATAAAAAAAAAAGCATCCAAACATAGTTATGTGGAAGACTGGAGTAGGATTGTAGGTTTGGAAGAAAATACTGTAGGCTAAAGATCTAATAGAACACCAGATTTTGTGGCAAACAAGGCAGGGGAATTCAAATCTATAGCTTGATAATCAGACAACACTGGGAAGTCTATATAGTATTGTACATAATTGCAGAGAATGGAATGGAAGGTATCAAGAGGTAAAAGATTTAGTACATCAGGGGACATGGAATTATCAATTGTTAAATCAGCTACTTTCATAAGAGATAGTCAGTCATATAATGAATACAGTTGTTCCACCTTGCAATTCAAAAGTAGTGGATAAATCGATATAAATGCTAGAAGCTAAAGGACAATTCTCAATAAGATCAACCTGGCAGTACATTAGATAGAGGGATTCTAAAGATGATTTTCAAGGAGATATAGTTTAAAGGAATGTTATTCAAAATGATATTCTTCATGTGAATATTATGGAAAGAAAAGGTACCATTGGAAGAAAATATCAAAAGATAGGGAGTACAGGGCCCATCAAAATATTGGTGTTGCACAGTCCCAGATCAAGAAACCATATCTTATATGTTTCGAACATCTTCTATTACTAACAGGACTTTGTCCTATTTTTCTTATTTTCCAGGAATTAATATTAGAGGGCTAAGTTTAAGAGAAACTATTCTATCCTGGTGGAATGCAGAAGTAAGAAGCAAAGATAGAGCATATCATTTAGCTCTACCCAACATGGTACTTTGGGGATTATGGAGAAGAAAAAAAGGCATTAAGCATGATGGAAGGATATTATAAGAGCAAAGAGTAATTTTCAATATTTCTAGGAATATTGGAATGTTACTCAAAGTCAGAAAACCACATAAAATCTTTCCTTATGCATGACCAGATATTTTGAAAGAGTTTGAGGGCAGAAAACAAGAGTGAAGGTAAGTAAAGTTATCTGGAAGTTTCCTATGAAAGGGTGGGTTAAATATAACTCAGATGGTGTATCTAGAGGATATTCAAGTTAATAGTTCTTATGCCTATTGTTTGAGAGATTAGAAAGGTGATTTGATTTATGCAAGAAGGGCTAAGATAGAAGATACTTCTAATGTATAAACAAAGGATTATGCCATGTTACAAGCAACAATTCATTGTTCTTCTACATAGTACAACAAGGTAATCTTTCAAACTGATTCACTTATTATTTTGAAGATTTTAACTAGAGAATGGAAGTGTCCTCGAAATATCTTACAACATATAGAGCAAATATGGTCAATCACATCAAGCAAGCAGATACAGTTCCAACATATTATGACGAGGGGTAATTAACTAACAGATCATTTGACAAATTTAGCAATAGACAAGGGAGAATTCATAGTCACTTCATTCCAGCAGTTAAAAGTAAAAGGCAAAAAGATACAAAACAATGATAAATTATAGTGTCCCTATTTAAAAGTGTCACCAATGAAAGGATGAAGGGGATGAGAAGGCTACAACTTACAGTATTCATATGCAAGTACTTACAAGCCTTTAAGGCATCAAAAAGACTGAAAAAGCAACCTAGCCTACACTACATTAGCCAGCAAAAAGTACTCGCAGCAAAAAGGGAGGGTTATAAGGATATTTAACAACGCATAGACCTGAGCAAGTTGTTACTTTCCTATTACTTGCGGTTCTAAGAATCCCATAATCTTCTTACCGGTCATAACTATTAAAATAAAGGAGTTAAGGAGAAAGTACATGTGTGGAATACAGCTAATCAAATATGATTCAAGCTTACTTGGGAGAGTAATAACTATCAAGGGCTTCAAACCCTTATCAAAGCATAAAAAGAAGGTGATTTTCCCATCTATCGGAGATCACAGGCTGGAGGAACAAATGCAAAACTAGTTGAAACATAGGAACAGAAAACAATATAAAAGGCAAGATGTTGACTTTTGAAAGCTGAAATAACCAGCAAACACAAATCACCAAGGCAAGGAATTGATTATCCAAAGATGGTACATCAAGAATCGGAGGTTACAAAAGGGAAAGGAGCTCATTTCTCAGGTGTATTAGTTGATGTGGCAGATAAAATGAGGTCTAAATTTTGAAACCCTACAAAAATGGATATATGTAATACTTTAGATGATTTTTGGCTGGATAGGGTTTTCGATTGGACCATTTTAATTTCTGCAAGATTTTTAGCATGGGTAGGCTCGTGTTTGCGTAAAGACTAAGTATTTTTTTGTCCTTTATTTATAAAATTCCAAAATTTAATTAAAAAAAAGTTGAGTTTGGACCCCAAAGATATGGCATTCCACTTTTCTCCTTTTTCTTGTTTTTATTTTTCTATGTTATTGTTGTCACAACCCAAACTATCGGATCATTCACATGGCACCTATTCTAATTCATCTAGATAGGAGAATTCCTTACCATTCATTCGACATATTATGTGGAAGTTTTTATTAATCAAAAGTAATCAACCAATATTACATAATTTAGGAAAATAATGTCGAAATAAACTATCCTAGGATCTAGTCTAGACAGGTACAAGAGCTGCTAAGAGGAAAGCACACAAGACACAAATTCCACTTAGAGTGAGAAAGTGGGAGTTTCTACCACAACAGTCAAGAACCATCACTAATTTCTGCAAAAGACTATACACCGAAGAGGGTATAGAAAGTGTAGCATCAGTTCAAACCACACGTAATGGTAAGCCTCATCAACTGACCTGAATCGAATTACATAAATATAACTTAAATATTCAAGGAAACATTCATTCTCTTAAACACTTTATCCACCCCAAAAGTTTCCCTGCCACCCCCTCACTAACCTCCATTTATAAATTTTGAGACACCATTATATCTCTCTTCCATGGCCCTACCACCTCGGACCACCAAGTATGGCCTCACACCAAGGGTATACATAACTCTGAGAGGACATATACAGCAAGAGAAAAGCCCTAAAACTAGTTCAAGAACCTAATAGTCACCTATCATACCTGGAGAAGACCCACTTAGGAATATGACTTACCTACCCAGCTTCCCAGTCATTAGATCGGATTCACTCCATAACAACATATGTTTCACTCTTATCCTGCTGACAAAGAACTTTTTAATCCATCCCAACTTCATGTGGACTTCCACCTCCTAAGGTAACCTAACAAGTCAGCCCTAATAAGGGATAAGGATTAAGTCGTATGCGATTTGCACTTAACTAAACTATAATGCCTCGGGTTATCCCATACATGTTGGCTCAGCATACAAACAACAAACAACAGTTAGGATTTAAATCACAAGTCAATCAAATACACCAAGTTACATTCAATCAAGCCAAATCAGTACATGTAGACAATTATACAGTTAAATCAGAACCAATTCAACAACCCTGACTTCAACCATATCAAACATATGACAAGTACTTGGATTATATAAACTTCCAAATATGTACAGATATACCAAGCATATATGTGTAGTCCTCGGTTCACTCATAAAACTATCAAACTCACCAGACCCTTGTACATACACATTATGGGTGATGCATCCACACGCTAGATATGACCTACATGGGACAATTACCGTCCATGTACTAAATCATATACATGAGTGTCTGCCAACCTTGTTTCACCAAATGCCCATGAAAATGCTCTAATTATAAAACATCCATATTTAATAATGAGATAATTTAAGTAATGCAATTATCGTAAAATCATTTACATTGACCATCCAAACAACATGCACTAAGAAATCATAAATTCATTTAGACTAAAAGACAATACTGTCATCAATACTACTGGTGGGTCGTTAACCACAATGCTAAGCTCCAAAGACCTTAACTAGGATTACCACCTAGGTTATTCGAAAACTCTCCCACCTCTTACTTGGTACCATCCCTTTCCCTAAAGTTTAACTAATACTCAATAATTTGTCCTTCCCACTACAACACATACGAGTGTATGACAGGAAAGTACCAACTAGAATACATAAAACACAGTATGAATAATTATATAAAGAACCCATAATCATACACTACCCAAATTTCTAACTAATTTTAGCTATCCAAACTCCGTGCCCGAAGGCCTAGACATGAAGCCTCATATCTATATATGTTACATTCATGCTTTCTAACCAAGGTCTATGCTACTTTATTAACCTTAGTTACATGGATGTCAACCATCTATGGAAAGAATGAAGCAAC
Organism: Capsicum annuum; assembly: GCF_002878395.1. Classification (NCBI taxonomy): domain Eukaryota; kingdom Viridiplantae; phylum Streptophyta; class Magnoliopsida; order Solanales; family Solanaceae; genus Capsicum; species Capsicum annuum. The sequence goes on along the minus strand of NC_061119.1, from coordinate 155,155,406 downwards.
ATAATTTTCAGTCGAATATCAAGATTGTAGATGTATTATTTATGAAAACCAATGAATTTAGACCCATTTGCACCCCTTTTCCCTTTTCTCCATGGTTCTAGGCTCTGATACCAACTTCACAAGACCTGACACTGGGCCTTGTCGTAATGGGCATCTCAAGTCCAACTAGGATTGAAGACCTCCTCCTGTTACCCAACCCAACCACATATATCCAGCCTTAAATGGTCTGAATTTTAAATATATAAAAAGATAGTGTTATTATTCTCATTAAAACTCTGGGATAGGGTCACAATCATGATCGACCTAATCGAGTCCAACCGTACCACACCAACCACCCAACCATACAAAACCAAATCATAGTTTATAAACCAGGGCATAACCAAAGAGAATACTAAAACATAATATGATTAATCCCAAAAAATAATAGGATGGAACAACCAATAATACCATCCAATGATGTCAACCCACCGACTTATTCTAATGCCAAGGCCGACACCAATACTGATCCCGCCCATACCAACCCCCAAAAATACCATAAAGCCTCTATCCAAAAGAGTAAACAATTTGGTTGGGACATGCCCCCAACCATGGCCAAAACCACTATTAAAAATAAAAGAAAAATGTCTAAATAAATCTATAACATGACATGATACCTTCCGAAATGATAGAAGTTCACCACCTCAGTCCAAATATTGATACTGAATCTGTATTCTAAATAGGAAGAGTAAAATGGTCAATTCCAGCATAACGTGGGTATACAACCGCCAGTAGATGGGGTTAGTGAATGACCGCTAGCATGAATCTCAAGGTAAGGATAAAATAATGCCAGTTATAAAACCAAGTGAAGTCATCCATAATACATACAACCATACATATATAAGTGATGGAAAGGGGAATCGGGTTTAGCATGCATTTAAAACCCTTATAACTAGGTTGTGTAGCTTTATCGTCCCAACCACCCACAGGCCATATGGGTTCAGCTCCCCTTGTTGAAAATGCCCAAGTACGTGAAGTCGCATGACCAAGGAATATCCCATGGGATGACTAGTACATCCCCAATATAAAATGTGACACACGCACATGGTCATCAAGACCCCTCATATTGGCAAATATGAGTTTTTGGTTTTGGTACTCCCGAGATTGCTACCTTCCACAGCTTAGCTATACACCCTGCCATTAATGCCCAATTAAAACCATGTTCAAACAATCTATTTATCATCTATTAACCAAGGCCAATATTAGTGGTATCATTATACCACCCCTTACTTGCAAGTAATATCCATAGCCAAACCAGTTAAGTTAAGAGGACCTTAGGTGCCCTTCCAATTACCATATTAAATCCACTTGGGAGACTTCTATATTCTTCATAAGCATAACCATTTAGCCTTTAGCCTTTTCAAATAATTTAAACTATGCATAAATCATTTATCCAGTTTAAAACATGCAAGAGTTCTATTAAAAGAAGCCAATACAATGAACATATCTTTATAAGCATTTTATCAAATACCTTGGAGGCATAATATAACCAAAATCAATTCCAAAGACTATTAAACCATTACCATGTAATTCAATTGTCCAAATCCATCATTGATGCATATAAACCATAAGTAAAACCATAGGAAACCATAACCACGCATTCAATATCAAAAAAACCCTAAATAATAGTTGGAAACCATAATCATGAAATAGTAAAACCATGAAATCAGTCATATAAACCATGCCTTTAGTTGAAATTACAATGAGGGAAGATAATCATGCCTTATACCAAAGAATTGATGGAAGAAATCACCAAGACAAGCCCCAAAGTAATCAACAAGATGAAACCCTAGCCTTTTTGCCCCGAAATCTCTTGAGAGAATTATGAAATATTTTGGAATAGTTTCTAAGTGTTAATGAATAGAATAATAGGGTAAATAACCTCCTAAGTATATTAGAAGTCGTGGGTCCTAATTAGAATAATTAGGAAAATATCCAGAATGCCCCCACTTAAATTATTTAAAAATCCATCACAGGGATACGACTGACCCATACGAATCGTACCCTCCTATACGATCAGTATCCATCACTCGTATCCAAGCCTCAACCCTTGGATCAACCACTTTTCAGTATACAACTCATCCAACTAAGTCATGACCGTAGCACAGTATCTGCACTCATAACCCGTATCCTTGACAAAATAAAATACTAGGAGGATCAAACACTGCCCACCATACGAGTCCTCGATACTACTCGTACCAAGCCCTATGAATCATACCACTAAGATGTACTTATTTCAGTGACCAAAACCATCCCACCCACTAACACTGATCAGCATACGACAGGACCATACCACTCGTACCCCAACATACGGCTCATGCATATGAGTCATATTGGATCCAGAGAACGGAATTTTAGAAAATTTTCTAAGGGTAAAACCCCAGGATGTTTCAATTCCATAGTGAAGTCAGTCTATTTTTTGAACTTTGATATATAGCAAGTTATGTATATGTATAACATTTATCAATTATATTAGATTTTACTCCAACTCATATACATAACTATTATATGTATCGTATTTGCAATAACTTTAGTTTTAATTACGTATTTTAGTTGGGGTTTCCTTGTAGGCTTGATGTTATTTCACTTATGATACATAACTATGCTATGTATAGTTATGTACATCTAACTTATTTATGGATAATTTTAATGAACTTGCATCTTCAATGATTAAGATTGATTTTAGATTTAACTAATATTGGTATGCAATTTTTGTGATTACAGAGGATGAAATACCAAACAAAAAGAATTACAATGTTCATCATATTGGTAACTTATGATGGAAAATAAACTTCAAAATTTTTTGAAAAGAAGAGGTTCAAAAAATAGAGCTTCAATGATCAAAAGGAGATGTTTTGATCGTGCTAATTGATTTGTTGTTTCAAATTTTAAAATTGAAAAATTGTTACTTAATCTAAGAAATTCATTAATCACACTTTAATAAATAAGGCGTTAATTAGGGCTATAATAAAGGAGGGTGTATTTTTTTTCTTAAATTTCGTTAAGCTCTGATACATCAGATATTTATGTATATCAATGATCAGTTATGTATATGAATAATTAAAATTCGAAAGAGAGAAATTTTATTGAAAAATTCAAAAGAGAGGGTAATTAAGGAGAAAATTAGTTGGATTTATGTTATTTGCACTTATTTTAATTTGAATTTACTACTTGAGATTTACTCTGATTTTTTTATGGATCGTACCCTTGGGTCTTGGGACTCAAATTCTAGGACATGGGCCTCTAGTCGGATCTCAGTTCTTAGACTAGAGTCAAGTTTTGAGCCTTACATTAGAGTTGGGGTGGGGTTCTATGTCTCGAGTCTCGGTCAAGATTTATTTGGGTCTCGAATCTAGGTTGAGTCTTGAGTAGAGATCAAGGGTTTAGATCTTTGGTTTGAGTTAGTTAATCAACCTCCAAATATCAAAATTTTTAGTGTTAAAAATTAGAAAAATGTCAATCGACCTTTAGAGGTCAGTCATTTTGAAAAAAATGTAAAAGCTGACCTCTCTTTTGAATTTGGTCATCATGAGTATGTGCTCCTGTCTATGCAATTCTAAGTATGGGTATCCCCAAGATTGAGATTTTTATAGAACACACTTAGTGCCTATTTGGGATTGCTTATTTTCCAATATAAGTATTTATTTTGAGAAAAAAAGCATTTGTTTAAAAAAGAAGGGTGTTTGGTAAACTTACAAAAGTGCTTTTAAAAATAAGCAGAAGCGATTTTTCTGCTTCTAGGAAGAAGCAGAAAATTTTTGTTTTTCAGAAAAAGCAGAAACAGAAGCAGAAAATTATTTTTTTATGACAAAAATATCCCTATCACACACACACACACACACACACACACACACACATATATATATATTCCTTATTAATTAATTAACATATCTTACAAGTTTGATTAACGTTTGATTTTTAAAATTTTACATTTCATATTTACGTCATAATTTTGTATGATTTATATATTGTTATTTTATTTTCACTCATTTTCTTTAAACAAATTTGGAAAAATCAATGATGGTGATGACTAAATAATATATAATTTTTTTATATTTTATTAATGATAACAATTGACAGATGAATCATGTTACAAGATTGTATTTTGATAGCACATGCAAATTTTTTCTCGAATATTTAATTTTAAATAAATAATTCATGAAAAGTGACATATTTATTACAATATATATATATATATATATATAAAAAAAAATATCTACTGTATATATAATAAATATATTTTAAAATACATATTCAAAATAATCGATAGAATAACACAGTAAATTTTGACACAGTAAAAATATATTTAAAAAAATAATAAATAGCAGATAGAATTTTATTTTAAATATTTGTTATCATGTAGTATACATATATGAATTTGGTTACTTAGTTTTAGAATTGACACGATTAAAATATATCCAAAAGAAAAGATAAAAAATAACAAATATTATCTCATTTAGATATTTGTAAGCATGATTATAGTGTTTGCCTACTTATAGTAAATTTGACAAAGTAAATGTATCCAAAAAAATAAGGTAACAAAAAGCAGATAGATTTTAATTTTAAAATAAGGTAACAAAAAGCAGATAGATTCAATTGATATGTACAATTGAAAGAACATTTGGAGTTTGAAAACATAGATTTACTCTCCTACATTCAATTTCATCTTTTAAATTCAACATTCAAGTTCATCTTGCTACAACTATTATGACTATACATAATTTCATACAACAACACTCTACTAATGATAAAGACTTTAACTATTATGTTAACGAAGACATTATCACAGAGATCGAAGAAGCAGACTAGCCTTTTTGGTATACCTTCAGAAATACAAGACAGATGTTCTACAAGTATGGAGACATTGCATGATAAAATTAGAGATGAAATCGTTTAAAAATTTTGTGATGTATGAAGGACTAATTATTTTTGTCGTTAATTATTTCATATGTAGTGATTTAATTTATGAAATAACTTTTGTATTCATTTTTGTTTGATGTTTTAAGTAATATTTAAATTATTTAAGTACTATATCACCATTTAATTTTTTTAATGTATTTATGTATATAAATATTGATTGAAAATTTTAGAGTACGTAATTTTTAATTAAATAAATAAAATTTAATTAAAAATATTATAATAGATATTTGAAATAAATTTTCTCTATTGATTTTAGTAATAAAAGTCTATTGATAGATGTCTTTTTTGATCATTTATCTCAAAAAAACACTTCTTGAAAAAGATTATCCAAACACAATTTGATTATCAAAAGCACTTTTCAAATGAATTTACCAAACACAAACTGATTTTTTTTTAAAGCACTTTTGTGAAAAGTCATTTTATAAAACTATTTCTCAAATAAGTAGAGCAATTCCAAACGGGCTCTTAGAGTAAATATTTATCCTCCAGGTGGCCTAACTATCTAAAGTTCCCATAAGCCTTATGAAATCACTCAGGATCTTTTACAACATACTTGTGTAAATGAATCAAATGATGTCACTTAAATATTTTTATGATATCTCTAAAGTTTTCATCACCCATTTTTAAGGCCTATTTCACAAAGTTAAAAGTATATTACAGTTTATTCAGCCGCAACATTAATGACCCACTTATTTTTCACCACAAAGCTACAAAGCTTTTTTAAATCCCTCGTGATTTTATTTTTGTGCATTGTTAAAGACTATGACTTTTCTTATAGTGTTAATAAGATGATTTTGAGGAGGTTCCTCACTACTTATGTTTTGATTTTTGAAACAATATCAAAGATTCAAGAAGAGCTAATTAGCAAGCATGATGAATTTACAAAAAGAACCAATAAATTCTAATTTTACGAGAAGGTTAATAAGTGTCATATCGATTTGACTATTTGAGAGTATTCTATGAACTGAGAATAGTGACGGACCCAGAATTTAAGGATAGTGAGTGCTTAAAAAGTTTAAAAATTGAAAAAAAATAAAAATTAACCTTAATGAGGTTCGAACTAGGGCATCCCTTCCAATGGAGAACCTTTACGTCAACCTAAATGTCAATGTACCCAACCAATTTTTTATTCAATGGGTGCTTTTATATATTATATGCCTATTTTCATATATTTTCTATGTAATTTTATCTATTCCACGAGTTTAATGGATGCCAGAGCATCCAAATATGAATGTAGGTCCGCCCCTGATTGAGAAGGTACAACTCGCAAGGGTCCATAATTAATTAAAACTACATATTGCCTGTGTAGGATTGTGACTACATCAAAGGAATGTCGGTTTGTTAGTTTTTCCATGTTGGAATTTCCTTGGTTCGGATCATGTTATGTTTTCATGTTGTTATACACAGATATAATCGATCCATGCAATAATCATGGTTAGATGCTTGGTCGATCGGACTTTGATCAAATTCAAGCAATACAAATGATGACTAATTATTTATGTATGTCAGTAACGAGAATCTCCCACCAAAAAGTTAAAGAATTTCTTTCAAGGATTTTAATATTGTACTTACTCAGATATTTTTATGAGCACTTAAAGTCATATATATAAAGTGTGTTACTTAAAGAATGTATGTATAGTATAATGAATTAAGGCATGATGAATTATTTAACACAGATCAACCAAATTTGTTTGAGTTCTTATCTCTTCTACGTCATGATTATTACTCTGTCAGCTACTTCTGCTTCTATTTGTATGTCATGTTTCATTCTACCATTTTACATAGTGTTATTCGATATGTTCTCACGTCCCTTGACCAGAGGCGCAATATCTTTTTATTGATACCGCTACACAGACACGTAAGCTGCTTGTTAGGTTTTACACGTGTTACTCGTTAGTAAGCCCCACTTCACTTAGGGAGGCTTAAGTCTTCATTACGAGTTTAGTACTTATGTTAGTAATGTTGAAGATATGTTAAGGCCTTTGTCCTCATAGTCAGTCATGCAAAGGCGTCATAAATAGACAGTTAGTTAAAGTCATGCATTTTAAGTTTTGACCTTCATGTTGGAACTCAGTATCATCTTTATGAAAAGTACTTTCTTGATTAGAGTTGTCTTATAAATACTTTACGTCATATCTTTCGCTCATATTTAGATGTACGCCATGTCCATGCCATGTTACGAAGAGACTCAGGGTATAACGTACTTCTCTTAGGAAAAGCATAAACAATTGGATGTATCCTTGATTTGCTGTCTTTCTATGTACGAAAAAGGGTGAGATGTACCCCTATATTGTAAAAGATAGTACAGATAAAACCTTTGTTATATTTTTGCTCGAAATATAACTCTCATTGTATATACTTTCGATTAAATTATACCTCTCTCAATATATTTTGACTCAAATTTACCCTTAATTTTAATAGAAAAACACATGGCAAGCTCATAATCAAACGATCCAACATAACTTTAAATACCCAATTCTTTCATAAACCCACCTATTTAACCCATGCTCTAAGGGGTCGTTTAGTAACTTGTTAGTGTTATGCAATATTAATAATGTAGAGACTAGTTAGGAGTGAATTTATGTATTATTTATATATGTATTAGTTATTTCAGAATTAGTTATTCATATAGTATTAGTTATTATATTTCATTTTCTACCATGCATAAAATAATACATATTCTATGTTGTTTTCTAAATTGCAAATCTAACACCGTATTTATTTTATTGCCTCCTAACCAACTATCAAACGTAATACTACTCACGCAAGATTTATTACATACATAATTAACCCCAAACAAGCTATCAAACGACTCCTAATTTTCTATTGTGTTGAATTCAGGAAATCGATTAAATTATTTTTTCAAAATATAATTTACCAAGGAACTCTACTCTTATCTACAACGTATACAAATAAAAAATAAAATGAAAACTAGATATTAAAAAAGAAAGGGAATTTAAATAAAGAATTTCTTCAATCCAAAAATTATGTCATTGGTCAATGAATCAAAGGCGGCAAAATGATGTAGTTACCAAACGTTGTTTCTCTTTGATTTCTGAAATTGATTATCTATACATGATTGTATCTTCTTTAAAAAAAATGTTTTAATATCATAACACAGTTTAATATTATCTACGTCAAATTTTAATTATGAATATAATATTTTATTATTATTATCGTTTCTTATATGTAAACTTTGCAATGTATTCCTTATTGATTGTTATATGCACTTTTTTATTTTCGTCTTCTTGTATTTAAATTTGAATTTGTTGTACTGAAGATCTCGTTTACTCTCTACCTCTATGAGGTAGTGCAGGGGCAGCCCAACAGTGAAGTAGCCCAAATAATTGCTTTAGGCCTCATTATTATGGAGGGGCCAAAATTTCAGGAAGATACATGTAATTGAAAAAAAAAAATTAAAAGTATAATTTTTATTTTAAAGCAAAAGGACTGATGAGATTTTTGAGATAAATTGAGAAGTGAAATAATAACTTTAGGAATCTCAGGCGATCACATGCTGTAAATCGGCCATTTTTTCTTATTTACACAAATTCATCATTATTACAATTTTCAAGTCACATTTATTTTTGTCCTTTAATTTTGTCTGCCTACTTGTACCTTACTTTTATTTTTGTCTTTATATCACTTAGTTCTTTTTCAATTCTTCATTAGAGATAATGCAGTTACTTATTTTTAATTTTTTTTACTCTAAGTTGAGGTGTTGTATCGAGAGTATTCAAATAGTGAAAATAATATCAAGTTTTCTACTTGTCGAATCAGATTTGATTGTTCTATATTTTGTTATGTTTCATTTATAATTTGTTATTTTATATATTTCTTTTCTTCATAGTATGTATATTTTTTTCAATTATTTTTAAAATTTTAAAATGTCAATCTAAGAGTAGATTTATTTTTAAAATCAAAAGTGTTATGAGAAATTGTACATATAGAAAATAAGAGTAATATATTCATCGATATTCTCAATCATGTAAAAAGACCAGGTTCTTTTTCAAATGTTTATATTACTTCTAGAATAATGGTAACAATTTCTACAATAGTTGTCTTTATAGAAATAAATTTTTCAAATGTAAAAATATAATACTTTTTCTGTAACGAAAAATTTAAAGGCCTCTTATTAAAGTTTTGCTTTAGGTCACAAATAGGGTCAAAATCATTTTTCCTCCCCAATTTTGTCTTAAAAATCAAATTCCCCCCTTAACTTTGAACAATAATCATACTCCCTTCTTTATCCTAATTGAATTTTTAAAATTCCTATTTTACCCTTTATCATCAATTTTTTTAATTTTTTTTAACTTCTTTAAAATCATCATATTTTTATTTTAAAAAAATTCATATAACAAATTTTTCATAAAAACATAAACACATATAACAAAATTTCATTAAAATATAAACATTATCTTCTAGAAAAAAAAAGTAAGAAGTATATAAGCTAATGATGATCTTTATGAAGTAAATTAGCATAATAAGAAAATTAGTTTTATTAATGATAATCAAAACTATAATATTTATTTTAACAAGTGAAAATAATAAGTACTACTAATTTTATAAACATATTTCAATGCAGAAAATACAAACAATAAATAAAAGAGATAAGCCTCTAGTACCACCCCGAACAATGGTCAAAGTTGTTATGACACACTCCAATTTCACAGGGATCCTATTATTCCCTGAACTCAAATTTAGCATTTTTTTTTAATCATTTTTGTGCTAATGTGACACCTTTATTACATAAAATGGAGTTCATATCAAAGGTGTCACGCCATCTAAAACGATTGACAAAAGGTATCACGTTAGCTAAAAAGATTGACAAAAATACGCTAAATTTGGTTTAAGGGGTAATAGGGACCCCATGAAGTTGATGTGTGTTGTAACAAATTTGGTTATAGTTCGGGGATACTAGATGTTTTTCTCGAATAAAAATAAGGTCAAATTTTAAAGATTATATTTATTTATATAAATTATAAAATATGTAATACTCTATTAATGACAATCACAGCTTATTTACTAATATAGATAATAGATAATATCGTTTCTTATCACTTGATCCTCATGTTAAAAATAAATGTTTTAGTTTATCTGCTCAATTTGTGAAATCAAGAGAATTGTATTATGTTTTTTTTCTACCCTTTAGTGTTAAATAACTATATAACATAACAGTATAGACAAATTTAAAGTTTCAAATTATCATTAATAAGGTTAATTTAGCAAAATATACCTCTAAGTAAAATTTTCTTAAGGATTGTGTTATATCAACCAAAGGTTAAGTAATACGAAACGAATTTAGTAAGAGAATGATAAAGCAAGAAAATATAAGCACATGCATGTACATACATATGTATATACACACACTTAGAGGTGGATTGTTTGGAAACAAGTTATTCCGGGATTAGTTATTACAAAATAAGTTGTACTAACATGTATGTGTGATAACTTATCTCATCACTGTGATATAAATGGTGCGACAAATAATTTTGAGACTACCTAATACATCTAATTAAACGCAGGATAAATAATCATGAATTTTATCTCTGAATTATTATAATTATACCTCACACCAAACGACTCTTTAATACATATAATACTAAAATAACGATCTTAAAAAATAACATTAAATTTTGTGATAAATTTATAAAATGTATTAATTTGCGTATAAAGTTAGTAAACTTAAATAAAATGCTACAAATATTCAAGTTAAAAAAATATTCATTACATATAATATAAAAAGATATTACATAAATATAGAATTAAAGTTATAAGGACAAAATGGACATTGTATGAGATAAAGGGGGAATATGATTATTATTCAATGTTGAAAGGGTATTTAATTTTATAATCAAAGTTGAAGATTGAAAATGATTTTCACCCGCCACAAATATAGACGCCCTGAGGTAGTGGTAAGAACTATTAGGTATGTTGTTATTTATTTTTGTTCGTCAATAACAAATAGACAATGGTAATGCTTGTTCAAATCATATACAAATAGACAATAATTCACTAGTTTAACTAACATGGAACAGCTTAGCATTCTCATATTATTTTCGTCAATTATAGTATTTTATAAAAGTGAAGTGTAAAAAACACATTAAAGTATCTTTTTTTTAGTTTCATATTAAACTAACATGGAACAGTTTAACATTCTGATACTTTTCCGTCAATTATAATATTTTATAAAAGTGAAGTGTAAAAAACACATTAAATATCTTTTTTTTTTTAGTTTCATATCTAAATTATTAAGTGTTTGAGTCTCTTACCTGAAGTATCACAAAATGTTTAGCGAAACACACCTGAAATTTAAGATGTATTTCGTAAAACATTTTGTGATACTTCAAATAGAAAACTCAAATACTTAATAGTTTAGGTAAGAAACTAAAAAGAAAAAAAGGGACACTTTGAGTATGTTTTTGACCCTTTTAACTCCACACTTTTATATAGATGATATTATCCAATAAAGTCTCCATTTTCTTATCGAACAAAATATTTAAAGAAAGAACAATGCACGAAGATGATGAGCTACATTAGTACACTGATAGAGCCCTTATTCTGATACTTGATAACAAACAAGATAAAATGTAAATCCAGCCAAAACTTTTATACCGGAATTAGTTATTCATTTTTGTGTATGTTCTTGGATGACAATTTCTGTTTTCCTGTAGTTCTTTGCAGGAAGTGAGATTAGTTCTGTTAGATAAAGTAAAATTTGTCGTCCATAATATCAATACATGATTGTCGTTGGTAGACTTAATATTCCTTTACTTATAACATTAGTGATCATTCTATTCAACCAATCATAATTTAAAACAATATCAAAGATGCTCTCTGCAACAACAAAATAATACGTATAGTTCGACAAAGTGCAGTATTAAAGAAATTAAGAAAATGAGAAAACCATTCAATTTGGGCGAAAGAGCTAAAAAAAAAATTAGCATCTCTATAAGTCATCGTTCAAGATGAAGGCACAATTTTATACATTCAGAAGAAATTCCTCTCATGAACAATGGAAAAAGGATATAACAACTTGGAAACTTCGTTCAGGCTATATGTGTAAAAACAATCGAGTAGACTTGATATGAGTAGTCCGAGCACCAGCTCTCTGCAATGTCTTCAACCTATTAGCCTCCCTCCAAGCTCTTTGCCTTTTTGAGATCTGAATAACTCCACAACTTCTTGCTACATTATTTGGAGCTTGATTTGTTCTCTTCCCCTCCAGGGAATGTATTAACAATCACAATCTTTATTTGAATAGGTGAGACGGGCACCTATCAAATATGCAACAGAATATGGTCAAGCATCTGCTGCAGTAAGTGAGAAAACGATACTAATCATCATTGTAACTGAAATCTATACCAAATATTTGTGGTGTGGTACATGCGTCTAAAACCTATGTGAGTTCACAAAGAATCACTCAGGTAAGTTTTTTCATATGAGGGTTTGATCGAGAGTCTTTTAAACGAATCGGTTACGTTTTTGGTTTTCCTACTCTTCAATAAACAATCCAAACATAGTTTTTCAAAAATATCTTTGAATTAACAATCATCCAAATAATATTCGTCTTCCAGAAATTGTATTCCAAAACCACTTCCAAATAATTCTCCCAAGACTCAATTATCAGAAACTCTTCAAGCGTCAAGTACATCAAGCATTCCCTCTTTCTCTAGTAAATCTCTACGCTTGTACGTACCACGTAATTAAAAGCACCCCCTTCAATACAATACATAGACTACTATCAAGTGAAAGTAATGAAGCTAATCTAGACAGCACGAAACAAAAGTGTTTTCCTGTTAAATCTTGTTATGACTTACTAATAGAAGGAACGGCCAATCTAAAGGAAAAAATCTACTCATTCACTATAAGCATAAAGGAAATCACTATTAAACGTTCAACTGTGATTGTAAGGCATGTTCAACTCATTATTGCTAATATCTTAAAACGTTTGCATGTCGGCTGATTACTTGTTCCATTTTCAAGTGGAAAGCAGTAAACGATAAGAAAATGCAAGAACAGGCAACACTGGAACATTTCTAGAGGTCTGTCTATCAGAGTTGATTCTAATTTTTGAATGTGCTTCATCGTTTACCACTAAGGCAGCAAGCACACCTTATAATAATGCCACCCTCACAACCAAAACCAGTTGTTTCATCCAAAGCTTGTGCATTCACTAAGTAAAATTTATAGTCATCTCATCTAAGTTGCATTACTGAAATGTATGAATATTTGAAATCACACTCCATGACTCCACATCCCTGCTAGTTGAGATTAGGTACAAATCACAAGATATCACACCTCAAATCATTTCTTCACTGATCTTTTTCTAGCAAAGGCTCAAAAAGGAAAATGTCGAAAGCATAGTCATGATGAAATTTGTTGAAGTGTGTGACTATCTCATCTAAAAGCTTGAGCTATTAGAGAGAGCACACTTTTATTATTTAGCTATATATTCTCAACACGCCCCCTCACGTGTAAGGCTGATTTTTTTTCATGTGGAAATTCTTTTTAATAACGGAAAAGGTACAAATATACCCCTAAACTTTGATAAATGCTACATATATACCCTCCGTCATACTTTGGGTACAAATATACCCCTGCCGTTAATGATTTGGTACATATAGGTCCTCCTAACTAACGGCGTGCCACGTGTCATGATCCTAGCCATTTACCCATTTTTATTTATTTTATCCTCAAATAATTAATCCACTACCCGACCCATTACATTCCAACCCGACCCGATCCAAATTGAAGTTTCTGAGAGACGCGTTCATGCCAAAAGCTTCTAAGACTTAGAATTGAACGAATGATTGATGTAAATGGCAACGACAAACTAGATCTGAAGGCACTTTAACCCTACAAACGCGTCTCTTACCACTAAACCGATATCCCTAACAAATTTCGACCATCCTTTGCATAAAATCGTCCGCATTTTCCTCCTGATGCAACAGACATTCTACTTATTTCCATTAGAATCTTGAAGTTCAATTACACCTAAAGTCTTTGGCATATACTCTCGCACAAAGTCAACTAATATAATGTGCAAATTGTGATGAGTTTTGAAGTATGCATCAAGAAGAATGAAAGATTAATATGCATGAGTATGAATATATTGACATACAGAAATAGTTTACAAAGGAAAAAAATCGACACATTCAATTTAACCTCACCAGAATCTGATTCCTTACTACGTTATAACCTCCAAGAGTCATCATGAAGTAAGAATTTTCTCGCGTAAATATTTTGGCAGCATTAGTTGCTTGTTTGCTTCTGCAGCTCTTAGAAGCTTTATGCGTACACGCGTGAAGCTTCAGTTTGGATCGGGTTGGATTGGGATGGAATGGGTCGGGTAATGAATATTTAATTAGGATGGATTAATTATTTGGGAATAAAATAAATAAAAATGGATAAATTGCTAGGATCGCGACACGTGGCACGCTGTTAATGAAAAGGTATATATGTACCAAATCATTAACGGCAGGGGTATATTTGTACCTAAAGTATAACGGAGGGTATATATGTACCATTTATCAAAGTTCGAGGGTATATTTGTACCTTTTCCGTTTTAATAAGGTAGCGGTGAGATTGATCTCAGGACCTCTGCCTGCTCTGATACCATGATAAAAAAATGGACTTTGGGCCTAACTCAACCCCAAAAGCTAGCTTATAAGGTGAGGATTTTCCAAAATCATATAAGAAGACCAAGGACCCTTTAATCCACCGATGTGGGACTCCAACACCTAGGGGTGGGCATGGTATGGTATATACCGAATACCATTCCGAAACCGAAATTTTTTATACCATGGTATGAATGTTATGGTATTTGGTATGATATTTGGTAAGAGTTTTAAATTATTTTGGTATTTGGTATTTATGCAATAAATACCGAAATACCGTATACCACACCAAAGTTTTTTAATAATATATAAAACTCATGTATATTATATTTAAGATTATTAAATATATTTATCTATCATCCATTAGCCAATTGAACATAAAAGTAATTTTTATTTAGAAATAAATTTTTTGGGAAACTTATTATTTAAGAGGTACTATGCTTAAGTTTAGGTAATGTTGTTCAGAGTTTGCATCTTGGACTACTCAATCGTGATCGAAATGTTCTTTTTGTGTAATTGATTAACAAAGGTAGTTGTTAGTCTTATATGATTGAGACGTTTTTAAAGTTTAAAGTTATAGTTTTTTTATATGAATATATGTAAGTCGAAATCAAATAAAGTATGGTTACCGAATTATCATACCGTAAAATACCAAAAACAAATTTAAAAATACCGAACCATACCGAACTAATTTGGTATGGTAATGGTAATGTTCTTTTAGATACCGAAAATCGAAGTTACCATACCGAATTTTAAAATACATACCGTACCGTACCATGCCCACACCAACACCCCACCTCAACCCCTACCCCCCACCCCCAAGATTGGACATCTTGAATATGGACAATATAAGATGGGGCACCAATGTCAAAAACAATGAATTGAGTGGACCTAGCTTTGATACCATGATAAAGTATGACCATCTGTCACGACCCGAACTAGGGCCTAGCCATGACGGACATCCCGAACCATGAAGGCTCGAACGTCCTACTCTATCTGGTAGTCATGCACAACATTCATATAATAAGAGAAGATGCGGAAATACAATCTGATACGGAAACATGGTCATTAACTCTGAGTTTCAAGACATGAGAATGAAAGTTACAATTCAAAACATCTGAATAAGATCTGACTCAGTCTGTGAAATCTCTACTACATCTCAAAACTGTTCTGAAAACTGGGACAAGGCTCCCAATAGACCAAAACAACGGAATAACATAATCTGAAATAACATGCCTTCTGGAACAAAGAAGGCTTACCACTGTACGGATCACTTCTCTCTGGAATACTCTACTGATTAACCAGACCCTTGGACTGAGCCTCCGAACCTGGGAGGTAGGGGTCAATACAGATGTACTGGTACGCAGAGTAGATCCAAAATAATAATTTATATTTAACATATATGAGAGCAATTTGAAGACAATCTTTTCCCCTCCACCATGTGATTAGATAGCTATTCTTTTCCCTCAACAAATTTTCATCAATATTCATGTGAGTTACGATTTGCGATATCTCTCTCTCTCTCTCTCCTCTCTCCTTACCCTCTCTCCATCTCTAGCGCACCAGCCCCCGGTCCCCGGCGCCGTCGCTGACCTTCGGCGCCGACCCGATCCGGCCGCCTGCTCCGACCTCCGGTCCCCGGCGCTGACCGACCGCCGGCCACGACCTCCGGTCGCCAGCCCTCTCTCTCTCTCCCTACCCTCTCTCCATCGCTAGCGCACCGGCCCCCGGTCCCCGGCGCCGTCGCTGACCTTCGGCGCCGACCCAACCCGACCGCCGGCTCCGACCTCCGGCGCCGACCCGACCTCCAGTCGCCGTCCCCCGGCGCTGACCCGACCCCCCCGTCGGTTCATACCCCCCCACCAGTTCATACCCCCTCGCCGGTCCATAAACCCCCCCCCCGGCCTGTTCATACCCCCCCC